>NW_027476089.1:1572500-1575000 GCF_051020955.1 Megalopta genalis | reverse complement strand
CAACAACATGAACAACAAGAACATCAAAAACCAGAACAACAAGAACAACAAGAACAACAAGAACAACAAGAACAACCAAAACAACAAGAACAACAAGAACAACAAGAACAACAAGAACAACAAGAACATCAAGAACAACAAGAACAACAAGAACAACAAGAACAACAAGAACAACAAGAACAACAAGAGCAACAAGAACAACAAGACCAACAAGAACAACAAGAACAACAAGAACAACAAGAACAACAAGAACAACAAGAACAACAAGAACAACAAGAACAACAAGAACAACAAGAACAACAAGAACAACAAGAACAACAAGAGCAACAAGAACAACAAGAGCAACAAGAACAACAAGTACAACAAGAACAACAAGAACAACAAGAACAACAAGAACAACAAGAACAACAAGAACAACAAGAACAACAAGAACAACAAGAACAACAAGAACAACAAGAACAACAAGAACAACAAGAACAACAAGAACAACAAGAACAACAAGAACAACAAGAACAACAAGAACAAAAAGAACAACAAGAACAACAAGAACAACAAGAACAACAAGAACAACAACAACAACTACTACAACAACAACAACAGGAACAACAAGAACAACAAGAACCAGAACAGCAAGAACAACAACAAGAAGAACTACATGAGCAACAACAACAAGAACAACAACAACAACAAAAACGGGACCAGCATGAACAACAACAACAAGAACAACAAGAACAAAACAACAAGAACCACTAGAACAAGAACAACAAGAACAACAAGAACTACAAGAACAACAAGAACAACAACAAGAACAACAAAAACAACAACATGAACAACAAGAACAACAAGAACAACCAGAACAACAAGAACAACAAGATCAACAAGAACAACAAGAACAACAAGAACAACAAGAACAACAAGAACAACAAGAACAACAAGAACAACAAGAACAACAAGAACAACAAGAACAACAAGAACAACAAGAACAACAAGAACAACAAGAACAACAAGAACAACAAGAACAACAAGAACAACAAGAACATCAAGAACAACAAGAACAACAAGAACAACAAGAGCAACAAGAACAACAAGAACAACAAGAACAATAATAACAACAAGAACATCAAGAACAACAAGAACAACAAGAACAACAAGAACAACAAGAACAACAAGAGCAACAAGAGCAACAAGAACAACAAGAACAACAAGAACAACAAGAACAACATCAAGAACAACATCAAGAACAAGAACAACAACTAGAACAAGAACAACAAGAACAACAAGAACAACAAGAACAACAAGAAAAACAAGAACAACAAGAACAACAAGAACAACAACAACAACAACAACAACAACAACATGAACAGCAAGAACAACAAGAACAACAAGAACAACAAGAACAACAAGAACAACAAGAACAACAAGAACAACAAGAACAACAAGAACAACAAGAACAACAAGAACAACAAGAACAACAAGAACAACAAGAACAACAAGAACAACAAGAACAACAAGAACAACAAGAACAACAAGAACAACAAGAACAACAAGAACAACAAGAACAACAAGAACAACAAGAACAACAAGAACAACAAGAACAACAAGAACAACAAGAACAACAAGAACAACAAGAACAACAAGAACAACAAGAACAACAAGAACAACAAGAACAACAAGAACAACAAGAGCAACAAGAACAACAAGAACAACAAGAACAACAAGAACAACAAGAACGACAAGAACGACAAGAACGACAAGAACGACATGAACAACAAGAACAACAAGAACAACAAGAACAACAAGAACAACAAGAACAACAAGAACAACAAGAACAGCAAGTACAACAAGAACAGCAAGAACAACAAGAACAGCAAGAACAACAAGAACAACAAGAACAACAACAACAAGAATAACAAAAACAACAACATGAACAACAAGAACAACAAGAACAACAACAACAAGAACCACTAGAACAACAACAACAAGAACAACAAGAGCAACAAGAGCAACAAGAGCAACAAGAGCAACAAGAGCAACAAGAGCAACAAGAGCAACAAGATCAACAAGAACAACAAGATCAACAAGAACAACAAGAACAACAAGAACAACAAGATCAACAAGAACAACAAGAACAACAACAACATGAACATCAAAAACCAGAACAACAAGAACAACAAGAACAACAAGAACATCAACAACAAGAGCAACAAGAACAACAAGACCAACAAGAACAACAAGAACAACAAGAACAACAAGAACAACAAGAACAACAAGAACAACAAGAACAACAAGAACAACAAGAACAACAAGAACAAGAGCAACAAGAACAACAAGACCAACAAGAACAACAAGAACAACAAGAACAACAAGAGCAACAAGAACAACAAGAACAACAAGAACAACAAGAACAACAAGAACAACAAGAACAACAAGAACAACAAGTACAACAAGAACAACAAGAACAACAACAACAACGACAAGAACAAAAACAACAAGAACGACA
>NW_027476089.1:1550000-1555000 GCF_051020955.1 Megalopta genalis | reverse complement strand
AACAACAAGAACAACAAGAACAACAAGAAGAACAAGAACAACAAGAACAACAAGAACAACAAGAACAACAACAAGAACAAGAACAACAAGAACAAGAACAACAAGAACAACAAGAACAACAGGAACAACAAAAACAACAACAACATGAACAACAAGAACAACAAGAACAACAAGAACAGCAAGAACAACAAGAACAACAAGAACAACAAGAACAACAAGAACAACAAGAACAACAAGAACAACAAGAACATCAAGAACAACAAGAACAACAAGAACAACAACAACAACAACAACAACAAGAACGACAAGAACAAGAACAATAAAAACAACAACAAGAACAAGAACGACAAGAACAACAAGAACAACCAAAACAACAAGAACAACAATAACAACAAGAACAACAACAGCAACTACTACAACAACAACAACAGGAACAACGAGAACAACAAGAACAGCAAGAACAACAAGAACAACAACAACTACTACAACAACAACAACAGGAACAACAAGAACAACAAGAACCAGAACAGCAAGAACAACAACAAGAAGAACTACGTGAGCAACAACAACAAGAACAACAACAACAACAAAAACAGGACCAGCATGAACAAGAACAACAAGAACAACAAGAACAACAAGAACAACAAGAACAACAAGAACAACAAGAACAACAAGAACAACAAGAACAACAAGAACAACAAGAACAACAAGAACAACAAGAACAACAAGAACAACAAGAACAACAAGAACAACAAGAACAACAAGAACAACAAGAACAACAAGAACAACAAGAACAACAAGAACAACAAGAACAACAAGAACAACAAGAACAACAAGAACAACAAGAACAACAAGAACAACAAGAACAACAAGTACAACAAGAACAACAAGAACAACAAGTACAACAAGAACAACAAGTACAACAAGAACTACAAGAACAACAACAACAAGAACGACAAGAACAAAAACAACAAGAACGACAAGAACAAGAACAACAAGAACAACAAGAACAACAAGAAAACAAGAACAATAAGAACAACAAGAACAACAAGAACAACAAGAACAACAAGAACAACAAGAGCAACAAGAACAACGAGAACAACGAGAACAACAAGAACAACAACAAGAACAACACAAACAACAACAACATGAACAACAAGAACAACAAGAACAACAAGAACAACAAGAACAACAAGAAGAACAAGAACAACAAGAACAACAAGAACAACAACAAGAACAAGAACAACAAGAACAAGAACAACAAGAACAACAAGAACAACAGGAACAACAAAAACAACAACAACATGAACAACATGAACAACAAGAACAACAGGAACAACAAGAACAACAAGAACAGCAAGAACAACAAGAACAACAAGAACAAGAACAGCAAGAACAACAACAACAAGAACTACTTGAACAACAACAACAAGAACAACAACAACAACAAAAACAGGGCCAACATGAACAACAACAACAAGAACAACAAGAACAAAACAACAAGAATCACTAGAACAAGAACAACAAGAACAAAACAACAAGAATCACTAGAACAAGAACAACAAGAACAACAACAACAAGAATAACAAAAACAACAACATGAACAATAAGAACAACAAGAACAACAAGAACAACAAGAACAGCAACAACAAGAACGAGAAGAACAACATCAACAAGAACAACAAAAACAACAACAACATGAACAACAAGAACAACAAGAACAGCAACAACAAGAACGAGAAGAACAACATCAACAAGAACAACAAAAACAACAACAACATGAACAACAAGAACAACAAAAACAACAACAACATGAACAACAAGAACAACAAGAACAACGAGAACAACAAGAACAACAAGAACAACAAGAACAACAACAAGAACAAGAACAACAAGAACAACAACAAGAACAAGAACAACAAGAACAACAACAAGAACAACAACAAGAACAAGAACGACAAGAACAACAAGAACAACAAGAACAACAAGAACAACAAGAACAACAAGAACAACAAGAACAGCAACAACAAGAACGAGAAGAACAACATCAACAAGATCAACAAAAACAACAACAACATGAACAACAAGAACAACAAGAACAGCAACAACAAGAACGAGAAGAACAACATCAACAAGAACAACAAAAACAACAACAACATGAACAACAAGAACAACAAGAACAACGAGAACAACAAGAACAACAAGAACAACAAGAACAACAACAAGAACAAGAACAACAAGAACAACAACAAGAACAAGAACAACAAGAACAACAACAAGAACAACAACAAGAACAAGAACAAGAACAACAAGAACAACAACAAGAACAAGAACAACAAGAACAACAAGAATAACAAGAACAACAAGAACAACAAGAACAACAAGAACAACAAGAACAACAAGAACAACAAGAGCAACAAGAACAACAAGAACAACAAGAACAACCAAAACAACAAGAACAACAAGAACAACAAGATCAACAAGAACAACAAGAACAACAACAACAAGAACGACAAGAACAACAACAACAAGAACAACAACAACAAGAACAACAAAAACAAGAACAACAAGAACAACAAGAACAACGAGAACAACAAGGACAACAAGAACAACAAGAACAACAAGAACAACAAGAACAACAAGAACAACAAGAACAACAAGAACGACAAGAACAACAAGAACAACAAGAACAACAACAAGAACAAGAGCAACAAGAACAACAACAAGAACAAGAACAAGAACAACAAGAACAACAACAAGAACAACAAGATCAACAAGAACAACAAGAACAACAAGAACAACATGAACATCAAGAACAACAAGAACATCAAGAACAACAAGAACAACAAGAGCAACAAGAGCAACAATAGCAACAAGAGCAACAACAACATGAACAACAAGAACATCAAAAACCAGAACAACAAGAACAACAAGAACAACAAGAACAACAAGAACATCAACAACAAGAGCAACAAGAACAACAAGAACAACAACAAGAACAACAAAAACAACAACAACATGAACAACAAGAACAACAAGAACAACAAGAACAACAAGAACAACAAGAACAACAAGAACAACAAGAACAACAAGAACAACAAGAACAACAAGAACAACAACAACAACTACTACAACAACAACAACAGGAACAACAAGAACAACAAGAACCAGAACAGCAAGAACAACAACAAGAAGAACTACATGAGCAACAACAACAAGAACAACAACAACAACAAAAACAGGACCAGCATGAACAACAACAACAAGAACAACAAGAACAAAACAACAAGAACCACTAGAACAAGAACAACAAGAACAACAAGAACTACAAGAACAACAAGAACAACAACAAGAACAACAAGAACAACAACAAGAACAACAAAAACAACAACATGAACAACAAGAACAACAAGAACAACCAGAACAACAAGAACAACAAGATCAACAAGAACAACAAGAACAACAAGAACAACAAGAACAACAAGAACAACAAGAACAACAAGAACAACAAGAACAACAAGAACAACAAGAACAACAAGAACAACAAGAACAACAAGAACAACAAGAACAACAAGAACAACAAGAACAACAAGAACAACAAGAACAACAAGAACAACAAGAACAACAAGAACAACAAGAACAACAAGAACAACAAGAACAACAAGAACAACAAGAACAACAAGAACAACAAGAACAGCAAGAACAATAAGAACAACAAGAACAACAAGAACAACAAGAACAACAAGAGCAACAAGAGCAACAAGAACAACAAGAACAACAAGAACAACAAGAACAACAAGAACAAGAACAACAAGAACAACAACAAGAACAAGAACAAGAACAACAAGAACAACAACAAGAACAACAAGAACAACAAGAGCAACAAGAGCAACAAGAGCAACAAGAGCAACAAGAGCAACAAGAGCAACAAGAACAACAAGAACAACAACAACATGAACAACAAGAACAACAACAACAACAACAAGAACCACTAGAACAACAACAACAAGAACAACAAGAACAACAAAAACAACAAGAACAACAAGAACAACAAGAACAACAAGAACAACAAGAACAACAAGAACAACAAGAACAACAAGAACAACAAGAACAACAAGAACAACAACAACAACTACTACAACAACAACAACAGGAACAACAAGAACAACAAGAACCAGAACAGCAAGAACAACAACAAGAAGAACTACATGAGCAACAACAACAAGAACAACAACAACAACAAAAACAGGATCAGCATGAACAACAAGAACAAGAACAACAAGAACAAAACAACAAGAACCACTAGAACAAGAACAACAAGAACAACAAGAACTACAAGAACAACAAGAACAACAACAAGAACAACAAGAACAACAACAAGAACAACAAAAACAACAACATGAACAACAAGAACAACAAGAACAACCAGAACAACAAGAACAACAAGATCAACAAGAACAACAAGAACAACAAGAACAACAAGAACAACAAGAACATCAAGAACAACAAGAACAACAAGAACAACAGGAACAACAAGAACAACAAGAACAACAAGAACAACAAGAACAACAACAACAAGAACGACAAGAACAACAACAACAAGAACAACAACAACAAGAACAACAAAAACAAGAACAACGAGAACAACAAGAACAAGAGCAACAAGAACAACAAGACCAACAAGAACAACAAGAACAACAAGAACAACAAGAACAACAAGAACAACAAGAACAACAAGAACAACAAGAACAACAAGAACAACAAGAACAACAAGAACAACAAGTACAACAAGAACAACAACGACAAGAACAAAAACAACAAGAACGACAAGAACAACAACAACAAGAACAACAAAAACAACAACAACATGATCAACAAGAACAACAAGAACGACAAGAACAACAAGAACAACAAGAGCAACAAGAACAACAAGAACAACAAAAACAACAAGAACAACAAGAACAACAAGAACAACAAGAACAACAAGAACAACAAGAACA
>NW_027476089.1:1517500-1522500 GCF_051020955.1 Megalopta genalis | reverse complement strand
AAGAACAACAACAACAAGAACAACAAGATCAACAACAACATGAACAACAAGAACATCAAAAGCCAGAGCAACAAGAACAATTAGAACAACAAGAACAACAAGAACATCAACAACCAGAACAACAAGAACAACAAGACCAACAAGAACAACAAGAACAACAAGAACAACAAGAACAACAAGAACAACAAGAACAACAAGAACAACAAGAACCACAAGAACAACAAGAACAACAAGCACAACAAGAACAACAAGAACAACAAGAACAACAAGAACAACAAGAACAACAAGAACAACAAGAACAACAAGGACAACAAGAACAACAAGAACAACAAGAACAACAAGAACAACAAGAACAACAAGAACAACAAGAACAACAAGAACAACAAGAACAACAAGAACAACAAGAACAACAAGAACAACAAGAACAACAAGAACAACAAGAACAACAAGAACAACAAGAACAACAAGAACAACAAGAACAACAAGAACAACAAGAACAACAAGAACAAGAACAGCAAGAACAACAACAACAAGATCTACATGAATAACAACAACAATAACAACAAGAACAACAAGAACAACAAAAACTGGAACAACAAGAACAACAACAACAACAAGAACAACAACAACAACAACAAGAACAACAACAACAACAACAACAAGAACAACAACAACAACAACAACAAGAACAACAACATCAAGAACAACAAGAACAACAACAACATGAACAACAAGAACATCAAAAACCAGAACAACAAGAACAACAAGAACAACCAAAACAACAAGAACAACAACAACAACAAGATCAACAACAACAACAACAAGAACATCAACAACAAGAACAACAAGAACAACAACAACATGAACAACAAGAACATCAAAAGCCAGAGCAACAAGAACAACAAGAACAACAAGTACAACAAGAACAACAAGTACAACAAGAACTACAAGAACAACAACAACAAGAACGACAAGAACAAAAACAACAAGAACAACAAGAACAACAAGAACAACAAGAACAACAAGAACAACAAGAACAACAAGAACAACAAGAACAACAAGAACAACAAGAGGAACAAGAACAACAAGAACAACAAGAACAACAACAAGATCAAGAACAACAAGAACAAGAACAACAAGAACAACAAGAACAACAGGAACAACAAAAACAACAACAACATGAACAACAAGAACAACAAGAACAACAAGAACAGCAAGAACAACAAGAACAACAAGAACAACAAGAACAACAGAACAACAAGAACAACAAGAACAACAACAACAAGAACAACAAGAACAACAAGATCAACAACAACAAGAACAACAAGAACAACAACAACAACAAGAACAACAAGAACAACAAGAACAACAAGAACAACAAGAACATCAAGAACAACAAGAACAACAAGAACAACAAGAACAACAAGAACAACAAGAACAACAAGAAAACCAAGAACAACAAGAACAACAAGAACAACAAGAACGACAAGAACAACAACAACAAGAACAACAAGAACAACCAGAACAACAAGAACAACAAGAACAACAAGAACAACAAGAACAACAAGAACAACAAGAACAACAAGAACAACAAGAACAACAAGAACAACAAGAACAACAAGAACAACAAGAACAACAAGAACAACAAGAACAACAAGAACAACTAGATTAACAAGAACCACAAGAACAACAACAACAAGAACGACAAGAACAACAACAACAAGAACAACAAAAACAACAACAACATGAACAACAAGAACAACAAGAAGAACAAGAACAACAAGAACAACAACAAGAACAAGAACAACAAGAACAAGAACAACAAGAACAACAAGAACAAGAACAACAAGAACAACAAGAACAACAGGAACAACAAAAACAACAACAACATGAACAACAAGAACAACAAGAACAACAAGAACAGCAAGAACAACAAGAACAACAAGAACAACAAGAACAACAAGAACAACAAGAGCAACAAGAACAACAAGAACAACAAGAACAACAAGAACATCAAGAACAACAAGAACAACAAGAACAACAAGAACAACAACAACAACAAGAACGACAAGAACAACAACAACAACAAGAACGACAAGAACAAGAACAATAAAAACAACAACAAGAAGAAGAACAACAAGAACAACAAGAACAACCAAAACAACAAGAACAACAAGAACAACAAGAACAACAACAGCAACTACTACAACAACAACAACAGGAACAACAAGAACAACAAGAACAGCAAGAACAACATCAAGAACAACAAGAACAACAACAACATGAACAACAAGAACATCAAAAACCAGAACAACAAGAACAACAAGAACAACCAAAACAACAAGAACAACAACAACAACAAGATCAACAACAACAACAACAAGAACAACAAGATCAACAACAACATGAACAACAAGAACATCAAAAGCCAGAGCAACAAGAACAATTAGAACAACAAGAACAACAAGAACATCAACAACCAGAACAACAAGAACAACAAGACCAACAAGAACAACAAGAACAACAAGAACAACAAGAACAACAAGAACAACAAGAACAACAAGAACAACAAGAACCACAAGAACAACAAGAACAACAAGCACAACAAGAACAACAAGAACAACAAGAACAACAAGAACAACAAGAACAACAAGAACAACAAGAACAACAAGGACAACAAGAACAACAAGAACAACAAGAACAACAAGAACAACAAGAACAACAAGAACAACAAGAACAACAAGAACAACAAGAACAACAAGAACAACAAGAACAACAAGAACAACAAGAACAACAAGAACAACAAGAACAACAAGAACAACAAGAACAACAAGAACAACAAGAACAAGAACAGCAAGAACAACAACAACAAGATCTACATGAATAACAACAACAATAACAACAAGAACAACAAGAACAACAAAAACTGGAACAACAAGAACAACAACAACAACAAGAACAACAACAACAACAACAAGAACAACAACAACAACAACAACAAGAACAACAACAACAACAACAACAAGAACAACAACATCAAGAACAACAAGAACAACAACAACATGAACAACAAGAACATCAAAAACCAGAACAACAAGAACAACAAGAACAACCAAAACAACAAGAACAACAACAACAACAAGATCAACAACAACAACAACAAGAACATCAACAACAAGAACAACAAGAACAACAACAACATGAACAACAAGAACATCAAAAGCCAGAGCAACAAGAACAATTAGAACAACAAGAACAACAAGAACATCAACAACCAGAGCAACAAGAACAACAAGAACAACAAGAACAACAAGAACAACAAGAACAACAAGAACATCAAGAACAACAAGAACAACAAGAACAACAAGAACAACAACAACAACAAGAACAGCAAGAACAACAAGAACAACAAGAACAACAAGAACAACAAGAACAACAAGAACAACAAGAACAACAAGAACAACAAGAACAACAAGAACATCAAGAACAACAAGAACAACAAGAACAACAAGAACAACAACAACAACAAGAACGACAAGAACAAGAACAATAAAAACAACAACAACAAGAAGAACAACAAGAACAACAAGAACAACCAAAACAACAAGAACAACAAGAACAACTAGATTAACAAGAACAACAAGAACAACAACAACAAGAACGACAAGAACAACAACAACAAGAACAACAAAAACAACAACAACATGAACAACAAGAACAACAAGAAGAACAAGAACAACAAGAACAACAAGAACAACAACAAGAACAAGAACAACAAGAACAAGAACAACAAGAACAACAAGAAGAAGAACAACAAGAACAACAGGAACAACAAAAACAACAACAACATGAGCAACAAGAACAACAAGAACAACAAGAACAGCAAGAACAACAAGAACAACAAGAACAACAAGAACAACAAGAACAACAAGAACAACAAGAACAACAAGAACATCAAGAACAACAAGAACAACAACAACAACAAGAACGACAAGGACAAGAACAATAAAAACAACAACAACAACAAGAACAACAAGAACAACCAAAACAACAAGAACAACAAGAACAACAAGAACAACAACAGCAACTACTACAACAACAACAACAGGAACAACAAGAACAACAAGAACAGCAAGAACAACAACGTCAAGAACAACAAGAACAACAACAACATGAACAACAAGAACATCAAGAACAACCAAAACAACAAGAACAACAAGAACAACAACAGCAACTACTACAACAACAACAACAGGAACAACAAGAACAACAAGAACAGCAAGAACAACAACATCAAGAACAACAAGAACAACAACAACATGAACAACAAGAACATCAAAAACCAGAACAACAAGAACAACAAGAACAACCAAAACAACAAGAACAACAACAACAACAAGATCAACAACAACAACAACAAGAACAACAACAACAAGAACAACAAGATCAACAACAACATGAACAACAAGAACATCAAAAGCCAGAGCAACAAGAACAATTAGAACAACAAGAACAACAAGAACATCAACAACCAGAACAACAAGAACAACAAGACCAACAAGAACAACAAGAACAACAAGAACAACAAGAACAACAAGAACAACAAGAACAACAAGAACCACAAGAACAACAAGAACAACATGAACAACAAGAACAACAAGAACAACAAGAACAGCAAGAACAACAAGAACAACAAGAACAACAAGAACAACAAGAACAACAAGAACAACAAGAACAACAAGAACAACAAGAACAACAAGAACATCAAGAACAACAAGAACAACAAGAACAACAAGAACAACAACAACAACAAGAACGACAAGAACAAGAACAATAAAAACAACAACAACAAGAAGAACAACAAGAACAACAAGAACAACCAAAACAACAAGAACAACAAGAACAACAAGAACAACAAGAACAACAACAGCAACTACTACAACAACAACAACAGGAACAACAAGAACAACAAGAACAGCAAGAACAACAACATCAAGAAC
>NW_027476089.1:1510000-1512500 GCF_051020955.1 Megalopta genalis | reverse complement strand
GAGAACAACAAGAACAGCAAGAACAACAAGAACAACAACAACTACTACAACAACAACAACAGGAACAACAAGAACAACAAGAACCAGAACAGCAAGAACAACAACAAGAAGAACTACGTGAGCAACAACAACAAGAACAACAACAACAACAAAAACAGGACCAGCATGAACAACAACAACAAGAACAACAAGAACAACAAGAACAACAAGAACAACAAGAACAACAAGAACAACAAGAACAACAAGAACAACAAGAACAACAAGAACAACAAGAACAACAAGAACAACAAGAACAACAAGAACAACAAGAACAACAAGAACAACAAGAACAACAAGAACAACAAGAACAACAAGAACAACAAGAACAACAAGAACAACAAGAACAACAAGAACAACAAGAACAACAAGAACAACAAGAACAACAAGTACAACAAGAACAACAAGAACAACAAGTACAACAAGAACAACAAGTACAACAAGAACTACAAGAACAACAACAACAAGAACGACAAGAACAAAAACAACAAGAACGACAAGAACAAGAACAACAAGAACAACAAGAACAACAAGAAAACAAGAACAATAAGAACAACAAGAACAACAAGAACAACAAGAACAACAAGAACAACAAGAGCAACAAGAACAACGAGAACAACGAGAACAACAAGAACAACAACAAGAACAACACAAACAACAACAACATGAACAACAAGAACAACAAGAACAACAAGATCAACAAGAACAACAAGAAGAACAAGAACAACAAGAACAACAAGAACAACAACAAGAACAAGAACAACAAGAACAAGAACAACAAGAACAACAAGAACAACAGGAACAACAAAAACAACAACAACATGAACAACATGAACAACAAGAACAACAGGAACAACAAGAACAACAAGAACAGCAAGAACAACAAGAACAACAAGAACAAGAACAGCAAGAACAACAACAACAAGAACTACTTGAACCACAACAACAAGAACAACAACAACAACAAAAACAGGGCCAACATGAACAACAACAACAAGAACAACAAGAACAAAACAACAAGAATCACTAGAACAAGAACAACAAGAACAAAACAACAAGAATCACTAGAACAAGAACAACAAGAACAACAACAACAAGAATAACAAAAACAACAACATGAACAATAAGAACAACAAGAACAACAAGAACAACAAGAACAACAAGAACAGCAACAACAAGAACGAGAAGAACAACATCAACAAGAACAACAAAAACAACAACAACATGAACAACAAGAACAACAAGAACAGCAACAACAAGAACGAGAAGAACAACATCAACAAGAACAACAAAAACAACAACAACATGAACAACAAGAACAACAAAAACAACAACAACATGAACAACAAGAACAACAAGAACAACGAGAACAACAAGAACAACAAGAACAACAAGAACAACAACAAGAACAAGAACAACAAGAACAACAACAAGAACAAGAACAACAAGAACAACAACAAGAACAACAACAAGAACAAGAACGACAAGAACAACAAGAACAACAAGAACAACAAGAACAACAAGAACAACAAGAACAACAAGAACAGCAACAACAAGAACGAGAAGAACAACATCAACAAGATCAACAAAAACAACAACAACATGAACAACAAGAACAACAAGAACAGCAACAACAAGAACGAGAAGAACAACATCAACAAGAACAACAAAAACAACAACAACATGAACAACAAGAACAACAAGAACAACGAGAACAACAAGAACAACAAGAACAACAAGAACAACAACAAGAACAAGAACAACAAGAACAACAACAAGAACAAGAACAACAAGAACAACAACAAGAACAACAACAAGAACAAGAACAAGAACAACAAGAACAACAACAAGAACAAGAACAACAAGAACAACAAGAATAACAAGAACAACAAGAACAACAAGAACAACAAGAACAACAAGAACAACAAGAACAACAAGAGCAACAAGAACAACAAGAACAACAAGAACAACCAAAACAACAAGAACAACAAGAACAACAAGATCAACAAGAACAACAAGAACAACAACAACAAGAACGACAAGAACAACAACAACAAGAACAACAACAACAAGAACAACAAAAACAAGAACAACAAGAACAACAAGAACAACGAGAACAACAAGGACAACAAGAACAACAAGAACAACAAGAACAACAAGAACAACAAGAACAACAAGAACAACAAGAACGACAAGAACAACAAGAACAACAAGAACAACAACAAGAACAAGAGCAACAAGAACAACAACAAGAACAAGAACAAGAACAACAAGAACAACAACAAGAACAACAAGATCAACAAGAACAACAAGAACAACAAGAACAACATGAACATCAAGAACAACAAGAACATCAAGAACAACAAGAACAACAAGAGCAACAAGAGCAACAATAGCAACAAGAGCAACAACAACATGAACAACAAGAACATCAAAAACCAGAACAACAAGAACAACAAGAACA
>NW_027476089.1:1502500-1505000 GCF_051020955.1 Megalopta genalis | reverse complement strand
CAAGAACAAGAACAAGAACAACAAGAACAACAACAAGAACAACAAGAACAACAAGAGCAACAAGAGCAACAAGAGCAACAAGAGCAACAAGAGCAACAAGAGCAACAAGAACAACAAGAACAACAACAACATGAACAACAAGAACAACAACAACAACAACAAGAACCACTAGAACAACAACAACAAGAACAACAAGAACAACAAAAACAACAAGAACAACAAGAACAACAAGAACAACAAGAACAACAAGAACAACAAGAACAACAAGAACAACAAGAACAACAAGAACAACAAGAACAACAACAACAACTACTACAACAACAACAACAGGAACAACAAGAACAACAAGAACCAGAACAGCAAGAACAACAACAAGAAGAACTACATGAGCAACAACAACAAGAACAACAACAACAACAAAAACAGGACCAGCATGAACAACAAGAACAAGAACAACAAGAACAAAACAACAAGAACCACTAGAACAAGAACAACAAGAACAACAAGAACTACAAGAACAACAAGAACAACAACAAGAACAACAAGAACAACAACAAGAACAACAAAAACAACAACATGAACAACAAGAACAACAAGAACAACCAGAACAACAAGAACAACAAGATCAACAAGAACAACAAGAACAACAAGAACAACAAGAACAACAAGAACATCAAGAACAACAAGAACAACAAGAACAACAGGAACAACAAGAACAACAAGAACAACAAGAACAACAAGAACAACAACAACAAGAACGACAAGAACAACAACAACAAGAACAACAACAACAAGAACAACAAAAACAAGAACAACGAGAACAACAAGAACAAGAGCAACAAGAACAACAAGACCAACAAGAACAACAAGAACAACAAGAACAACAAGAACAACAAGAACAACAAGAACAACAAGAACAACAAGAACAACAAGAACAACAAGAACAACAAGAACAACAAGTACAACAAGAACAACAACGACAAGAACAAAAACAACAAGAACGACAAGAACAACAACAACATGATCAACAAGAACAACAAGAACGACAAGAACAACAAGAACAACAAGAGCAACAAGAACAACAAGAACAACAAAAACAACAAGAACAACAAGAACAACAAGAACAACAAGAACAACAAGAACAACAAGAACAACAAGAACATCAAGAACAACAAGAACAACAAGAACAACAAGAACAACAAGAACAACAAGAACAACAAGAACAACAAGAACAACAAGAACAACAAGAACAACAACAAGAACAACAAAAACAACAACATGAACAACAAGAACAACAAGAACAACAAGAACAACAAGATCAACAAGAACAACAAGAACAACAACAACAAGAACGACAAGAACAACAACAACAAGAACAACAACAACAAGAACAACAAAAACAAGAACAACAAGAACAACAAGAACAACAAGAACAACAAGAACAACAACAACAAGAACAACAAAAACAAGAACAACAAAAACAACAAGAACAACAAGAACAACAAGTACAGCAAGGACAACAGGAACAACAACAACAACAGCGACAAGAACAAAAACAACAAGAACGACAAGAACAACAACAACAAGAACAACAAAAACAACAACAACATGATCAACAAGAACAACAAGAACGACAAGAACAACAAGAACAACAAGAACAACAAGAACAACAAGAACAACAAGAACAACAAGAACAGCAACAACAAGAACGAGAAGAACAACATCAACAAGAACAACAAAAACAACAACAACATGAACAACAAGAACAACAAGAACAGCAACAACAAGAACGAGAAGAACAACATCAACAAGAACAACAAAAACAACAACAACATGAACAACAAGAACAACAAAAACAACAACAACATGAACAACAAGAACAACAAAAACAACAACAACATGAACAACAAGAACAACAAGAACAACGAGAACAACAAGAACAACAAGAACATCAAGAACAACAAGAACAACAAGAACAACAAGAACAACAAGAACAACAAGAACAACAAGAACAACAAGAACAACAAGAACAACAAGAACAACAACAAGAACAACAAAAACAACAACATGAACAACAAGAACAACAAGAACAACAAGAACAACAAGATCAACAAGAACAACAA
Source organism: Megalopta genalis (assembly GCF_051020955.1). Lineage (NCBI taxonomy): Eukaryota > Metazoa > Arthropoda > Insecta > Hymenoptera > Halictidae > Megalopta > Megalopta genalis. The sequence goes on along the minus strand of NW_027476089.1, from coordinate 1,502,877 downwards.
GAACAACAACAACAAGAACGACAAGAACAACAACAACAAGAACAACAACAACAAGAACAACAAAAACAAGAACAACAAGAACAACAAGAACAACAAGAACAACAACAACAAGAACAACAAAAACAAGAACAACAAGAACAACAAGAACAACAAGAACAACAAGAACAACAAGAACAACAAGAACAACAAGAACAACAAGAACAACAAGAACAACAAGAACAACAAGAACAACAAGAACAACAAGAACAACAAGAACAACAAGAACAACAAGAACAACAAGAACAACAAGAACAACAAGAACAACAAGAACAACAAGAACAACAAGAACAACAAGAACAACAAGAACAACAAGAACAACAACAAGAACAAGAACAACA
>NW_027476089.1:1492500-1497500 GCF_051020955.1 Megalopta genalis | reverse complement strand
AACAAGAACAACAAGAACAACAAGAACAACAAGAACAACAAGAACAACAAGAACAACAAGAACAACAAGAACAACAAGAACAACAAGAACAACAACAAGAACAACAACAAGAACAAGAACAACAAGAACAACAACAAGAACAAGAACAACAAGAACAACAAGAATAACAAGAACAACAAGAACAACAAGAACAACAAGAACAACAAGAACAACAAGAACAACAAGAGCAACAAGAACAACAAGAACAACAAGAACAACCAAAACAACAAGAACAACAAGAACAACAAGATCAACAAGAACAACAAGAACAACAACAACAAGAACGACAAGAACAACAACAACAAGAACAACAACAACAAGAACAACAAAAACAAGAACAACAAGAACAACAAGAACAACGAGAACAACAAGGACAACAAGAACAACAAGAACAACAAGAACAACAAGAACAACAAGAACAACAAGAACAACAAGAACGACAAGAACAACAAGAACAACAAGAACAACAACAAGAACAAGAGCAACAAGAACAACAACAAGAACAAGAACAAGAACAACAAGAACAACAACAAGAACAACAAGATCAACAAGAACAACAAGAACAACAAGAACAACATGAACATCAAGAACAACAAGAACATCAAGAACAACAAGAACAACAAGAGCAACAAGAGCAACAATAGCAACAAGAGCAACAACAACATGAACAACAAGAACATCAAAAACCAGAACAACAAGAACAACAAGAACAACAAGAACAACAAGAACATCAACAACAAGAGCAACAAGAACAACAAGAACAACAACAAGAACAACAAAAACAACAACAACATGAACAACAAGAACAACAAGAACAACAAGAACAACAAGAACAACAAGAACAACAAGAACAACAAGAACAACAAGAACAACAACAACAACTACTACAACAACAACAACAGGAACAACAAGAACAACAAGAACCAGAACAGCAAGAACAACAACAAGAAGAACTACATGAGCAACAACAACAAGAACAACAACAACAACAAAAACAGGACCAGCATGAACAACAACAACAAGAACAACAAGAACAAAACAACAAGAACCACTAGAACAAGAACAACAAGAACAACAAGAACTACAAGAACAACAAGAACAACAACAAGAACAACAAGAACAACAACAAGAACAACAAAAACAACAACATGAACAACAAGAACAACAAGAACAACCAGAACAACAAGAACAACAAGAACAACAAGAACAACAAGAACAACAAGAACAACAACAAGAACAAGAACAACAAGAACAACAACAAGAACAACAACAAGAACAAGAACAAGAACAACAAGAACAACAACAAGAACAAGAACAACAAGAACAACAAGAATAACAAGAACAACAAGAACAACAAGAACAACAAGAACAACAAGAACAACAAGAACAACAAGAGCAACAAGAACAACAAGAACAACAAGAACAACCAAAACAACAAGAACAACAAGAACAACAAGATCAACAAGAACAACAAGAACAACAACAACAAGAACGACAAGAACAACAACAACAAGAACAACAACAACAAGAACAACAAAAACAAGAACAACAAGAACAACAAGAACAACGAGAACAACAAGGACAACAAGAACAACAAGAACAACAAGAACAACAAGAACAACAAGAACAACAAGAACAACAAGAACGACAAGAACAACAAGAACAACAAGAACAACAACAAGAACAAGAGCAACAAGAACAACAACAAGAACAAGAACAAGAACAACAAGAACAACAACAAGAACAACAAGATCAACAAGAACAACAAGAACAACAAGAACAACATGAACATCAAGAACAACAAGAACATCAAGAACAACAAGAACAACAAGAGCAACAAGAGCAACAATAGCAACAAGAGCAACAACAACATGAACAACAAGAACATCAAAAACCAGAACAACAAGAACAACAAGAACAACAAGAACAACAAGAACATCAACAACAAGAGCAACAAGAACAACAAGAACAACAACAAGAACAACAAAAACAACAACAACATGAACAACAAGAACAACAAGAACAACAAGAACAACAAGAACAACAAGAACAACAAGAACAACAAGAACAACAAGAACAACAAGAACAACAAGAACAACAACAACAACTACTACAACAACAACAACAGGAACAACAAGAACAACAAGAACCAGAACAGCAAGAACAACAACAAGAAGAACTACATGAGCAACAACAACAAGAACAACAACAACAACAAAAACAGGACCAGCATGAACAACAACAACAAGAACAACAAGAACAAAACAACAAGAACCACTAGAACAAGAACAACAAGAACAACAAGAACTACAAGAACAACAAGAACAACAACAAGAACAACAAGAACAACAACAAGAACAACAAAAACAACAACATGAACAACAAGAACAACAAGAACAACCAGAACAACAAGAACAACAAGATCAACAAGAACAACAAGAACAACAAGAACAACAAGAACAACAAGAACAACAAGAACAACAAGAACAACAAGAACAACAAGAACAACAAGAACAACAAGAACAACAAGAACAACAAGAACAACAAGAACAACAAGAACAACAAGAACAACAAGAACAACAAGAACAACAAGAACAACAAGAACAACAAGAACAACAAGAACAACAAGAACAACAAGAACAACAAGAACAACAAGTACAACAAGAACAACAAGTACAACAAGAACTACAAGAACAACAACAACAAGAACGACAAGAACAAAAACAACAAGAGCGACAAGAACAAGAACAACAAGAACAACAAGAACAACAAGAACAACAAAAACAATAAGAACAACAAGAATCACTAGAACAAGAACAACAAGAACAACAACAACAAGAATAACAAAAACAACAACATGAACAACAAGAACAACAACAACAACAACAAGAACCACTAGAACAACAACAACAAGAACAACAACAACAACAAGAACCACTAGAACAACAACAACAAGAACAACAAGAACAACAAAAACAACAAGAACAACAAGAACAACAAGAACAACAAGAACAACAAGAACAACAAGAACAACAAGAACAACAAGAACAACAAGAACAACAAGAACAACAACAACAACTACTACAACAACAACAACAGGAACAACAAGAACAACAAGAACCAGAACAGCAAGAACAACAACAAGAAGAACTACATGAGCAACAACAACAAGAACAACAACAACAACAAAAACAGGACCAGCATGAACAACAAGAACAAGAACAACAAGAACAAAACAACAAGAACCACTAGAACAAGAACAACAAGAACAACAAGAACTACAAGAACAACAAGAACAACAACAAGAACAACAAGAACAACAACAAGAACAACAAAAACAACAACATGAACAACAAGAACAACAAGAACAACCAGAACAACAAGAACAACAAGATCAACAAGAACAACAAGAACAACAAGAACAACAAGAACAACAAGAACATCAAGAACAACAAGAACAACAAGAACAACAGGAACAACAAGAACAACAAGAACAACAAGAACAACAAGAACAACAACAACAAGAACGACAAGAACAACAACAACAAGAACAACAACAACAAGAACAACAAAAACAAGAACAACGAGAACAACAAGAACAAGAGCAACAAGAACAACAAGACCAACAAGAACAACAAGAACAACAAGAACAACAAGAACAACAAGAACAACAAGAACAACAAGAACAACAAGAACAACAAGAACAACAAGAACAACAAGAACAACAAGTACAACAAGAACAACAACGACAAGAACAAAAACAACAAGAACGACAAGAACAACAACAACAAGAACAACAAAAACAACAACAACATGATCAACAAGAACAACAAGAACGACAAGAACAACAAGAACAACAAGAGCAACAAGAACAACAAGAACAACAAAAACAACAAGAACAACAAGAACAACAAGAACAACAAGAACAACAAGAACAACAAGAACAACAAGAACATCAAGAACAACAAGAACAACAAGAACAACAAGAACAACAAGAACAACAAGAACAACAAGAACAACAAGAACAACAAGAACAACAAGAACAACAACAAGAACAACAAAAACAACAACATGAACAACAAGAACAACAAGAACAACAAGAACAACAAGATCAACAAGAACAACAAGAACAACAACAACAAGAACGACAAGAACAACAACAACAAGAACAACAACAACAAGAACAACAAAAACAAGAACAACAAGAACAACAAGAACAACAAGAACAACAAGAACAACAACAACAAGAACAACAAAAACAAGAACAACAAAAACAACAAGAACAACAAGAACAACAAGTACAGCAAGGACAACAGGAACAACAACAACAACAGCGACAAGAACAAAAACAACAAGAACGACAAGAACAACAACAACAAGAACAACAAAAACAACAACAACATGATCAACAAGAACAACAAGAACGACAAGAACAACAAGAACAACAAGAACAACAAGAACAACAAGAACAACAAGAACAACAAGAACAGCAACAACAAGAACGAGAAGAACAACATCAACAAGAACAACAAAAACAACAACAACATGAACAACAAGAACAACAAGAACAGCAACAACAAGAACGAGAAGAACAACATCAACAAGAACAACAAAAACAACAACAACATGAACAACAAGAACAACAAAAACAACAACAACATGAACAACAAGAACAACAAAAACAACAACAACATGAACAACAAGAACAACAAGAACAACGAGAACAACAAGAACAACAAGAACATCAAGAACAACAAGAACAACAAGAACAACAAGAACAACAAGAACAACAAGAACAACAAGAACAACAAGAACAACAAGAACAACAAGAACAACAACAAGAACAACAAAAACAACAACATGAACAACAAGAACAACAAGAACAACAAGAACAACAAGATCAACAAGAACAACAAGAACAACAACAACAAGAACGACAAGAACAACAACAACAAGAACAA
>NW_027476089.1:1482500-1485000 GCF_051020955.1 Megalopta genalis | reverse complement strand
CAACAAGAACAACAAGAACAACAAGAACAACAAGAACAACAAGAACAACAAGAACAACAAGAACAACAAGAACAACAAGAACAACAAGAACAACAAGAACAACAAGAACAACAACAACAACAACAACAACGACAACAACAAGAACAACAAGAACAACAAGAACAACAAGAACAACAACAAAAACAAGAACAACAAAAACAACAAAAACAGCAAGAACAACAAGAACAACAAGAACAACAAGAACAACAAGAACAACAAGAACAACAAGAACAACAAGAACAACAAGAACAACAAGAACAACAAGAACAACAAGAACAACAAGAACAACAAGAACAACAAGAACGACAAGAACAACAACAACAAGAACAACAAAAACAACAACAACATGATCAACAAGAACAACAAGAACGACAAGAACAACAAGAACAACAAGAACAACAAGAACAACAAGAACAACAAGAACAACAAGAACAACAAGAACAACAAGAACAACAAGAACAACAAGAACAACAAGAACAACAAGAACAACAAGAACAACAAGAACAACAAGAACAACAAGAACAACAAGAACAACAAGAACAACAAGAACAACAAGAACAACAAGAACAGCAACAACAAGAACGAGAAGAACAACATCAACAAGAACAACAAAAACAACAACAACATGAACAACAAGAACAACAAGAACATCAAGAACAACAAGAACAACAAGAACAACAAGAACAACAAGAACAACAAGAACAACAAGAACAACAAGAACAACAAGAACAACAACAAGAACAAGAACAACAAGAACAACAACAAGAACAAGAACAACAAGAACAACAACAAGAACAACAACAAGAACAAGAACAAGAACAACAAGAACAACAACAAGAACAAGAACAACAAGAACAACAAGAATAACAAGAACAACAAGAACAACAAGAACATCAACAAGCAGAACAACAAGAACAACAAGACCAACAAGAACAACAAGAACAACAAGAACAACAAGAACAACAAGAACAACAAGAACAACAAGAACAACAAGAACAACAAGAACAACAAGAACAACAAGAACAACAAGAACAACAAGAACAACAAGAACAACAAGAACAACAAGAACATTAAGAACAACAAGAACAACAAGAACAACAAGAACAACAAGATCAACAAGAACAACAAGTACAACAAGAACAACAAGTACAACAAGAACTACAAGTACAACAAGAACAACAACAAGAACAACAAGAACAACAAGTACAACAAGAACTACAAGAACAACAAGAACAACAACAAGAACAACAAAAACAACAAAATGAACAACAAGAACATCAAGAACGACAAAAACAACAAGAACAACAAGAACAACAAGAACAACAAGAACAACAAGAACAACAAGAACAACAGGAACAACAAGAACAAGAACTACAAGAACAACAAGAACAACAACAAGAACAACAAGAACAACAAGTACAACAAGAACTACAAGAACAACAAGAACAACAAGAACAACAAGAACAACAAGAACAAGAACAACAAGAACAAGAACAACAAGAACAACAAGAACAACAGGAACAACAAAAACAACAACAACATGAACAACAAGAACAACAAGAACAACAAGAACAGCAAGAACAACAAGAACAACAAGAACAACAAGAACAACAAGAACAACAAGAACAACAACAACAAGAACAACAAGAACAACAAGAACAACAAGAACAGCAAGAACAACAAGAACAACAAGAACAACAAGAACAACAAGAACAACAAGAACAACAAGAACAACAAGAACAACAAGAACATCCAGAACAACCAGAACAACAAGAACAACAAGAAAAACAACAACAACAAGAACGACAAGAACAAGAACAATAAAAACAACAACAACAAGAAGAACAACAAGAACAACAAGAACAACAAGAACAACAAGAACAACAAGAACAACAAGAACAACAAGAACAACAAGAACAACAAGTACAACAAGAACAACCGGAACAACAAGAACAACAAGAACAACCTGAACAACAAGAACAACAAGAACAACAAGAACATCAAGTACAACAAGAACAACAAGAACAACAAGAACAACAAGAACAACAAGAACAACAAGAACATCAAGAACAACAATAACAACAAGAACAACAAGAACAACAAGAACAACAAGAACAACAAGAACAACAAGAACAACAAGAACAACAAGAACAACAAGAACAACAAGAACAAGAACATCAAGAACAACAAGAACAACAAGAACAACAAGAACAACAAGAACAACAAGAACAACAAGAACAACAAGAACAACAAGAACAACAAGAACAACAAGAACAACAAGAACAACAAGAGCAACAAGAACAACAAGAACAACAAGAACAACAAGAACAACAAGAACAACAAGAGCAACAAGAACAACAAGAACAACAAGAACAACAAGAACAACAAGAACAACAAGAACAACAAGAACAACAAGAACAACAAGAACAACAGGAACAACAAAAACAACAAGAACAACAAG
>NW_027476089.1:1447500-1450000 GCF_051020955.1 Megalopta genalis | reverse complement strand
AACAACAACAACAACAACAAGATCAACAAGAACAACAAGAACAACAAGAACAACATGAACATCAAGAACAACAAGAACATCAAGAACAACAAGAACAACAAGAACAACAAGAGCAACAAGAGCAACAAGAGCAGCAAGAGCAACAAGAGCAACAAGAGCAACAAGAGCAACAAGAGCAACAAGATCAACAAGAACAACAAGAACAACAACAACATGAACAACAAGAACATCAAAAACCAGAACAACAAGAACAACAAGAACAACAAGAACGACAAGAACAAAAACAACAAGAACGACAAGAACAAGAACAACAAGAACAACAACAACAAGAACGACAAGAACAACAAGAACAACAAGAACAACAAGAACAACAAGAACAACAAGAACAACAAGTACAACAAGAACAACACGAACAACAAGTACAACAAGAACAACAAGTACAACAAGAACTACAAGAACAACAACAACAAGAATGACAAGAACAAAAACAACAAGAACGACAAGAACAAGAACAACAAGAACAACAAGAACAACAAGAACAACAAGAACAACAAGAACAACAAGAACAACAAGAACAACAAGAACAACAAGAACAACAAGAACAACAAGAACAACAAGAACAACAAGAACAACAAGAACAACAAGAACAACAAGAACAACAAGAACAACAAGAACAACAAGAACAACAAGAACAACAAGAACAACAAGAACAACAAGAACAACAAGAACAACAAGAACAACAAGAACAACAAGAACAACAAGAACAACAAGAACAACAAGAACAACAAGAACAACAAGAACAACAAGAACAACAAGAACAACAAGAACAACAAGAACAACAAGAACAACAAGAACAACAAGAACAACAAGAACAACAAGAACAACAAGAACAACAAGAACAACAAGAACAACAAGAACAACAAGCACAACAAGAACAACAAGAACAACAAGAACAACAAGAACAACAAGAACAACAAGAACAACAAGAACAACAAGAACAACAAGAACAACAAGAACAACAAGAACAACAAGAACAACAAGAACAACAAGAACAACAAGAACAACAAGAACAACAAGAACAACAAGAACAACAAGAACAACAAGAACAACAAGAACAACAAGAACAACAAGAACAACAAGAACAACAAGAACAACAAGAACAACAAGAACAACAAGAACAACAAGAACAACAAGAACAACAAGAACAACAAGAACAACAAGAACAACAAGCACAACAAGAACAACAAGAACAACAAGAACAACAAGAACAACAAGAACAACAAGAACAACAAGAACAACAAGAACAACAAGAACAACAAGAACAACAAGAACAATAAGAACAACAAGAACAACAAGAACAACAAGAACAACAACATCAAGAACGACAAGAACAACAACAACAAGAATAACAAAAACAACAACATGAACAACAAGAACAACAAGAACAACAACAACAAGAACCACTAGAACAACAACAACAAGAACAACAAGAGCAACAAGAACAACAACAACAACAACAACAACAACAACAAGATCAACAAGAACAACAAGAACAACAAGAACAACATGAACATCAAGAACAACAAGAACATCAAGAACAACAAGAACAACAAGAACAACAAGAGCAACAAGAGCAACAAGAGCAGCAAGAGCAACAAGAGCAACAAGAGCAACAAGAGCAACAAGAGCAACAAGATCAACAAGAACAACAAGAACAACAACAACATGAACAACAAGAACATCAAAAACCAGAACAACAAGAACAACAAGAACAACAAGAACGACAAGAACAAAAACAACAAGAACGACAAGAACAAGAACAACAAGAACAACAACAACAAGAACGACAAGAACAAAAACAACAAGAACGACAAGAACAAGAACAACAAGAACAACAAGAACAACAAGAACAACAAGAACAACAAGAACAACAAGAACAACAAGAACAACAAGAACAACAATAACAACAAGAACAACAAGAACAACAAGAACAACAAGAACAACAAGAACAACAAGAACAACAAGAACAACAAGAACAACAAGAACAACAAGAATAACAAGAACAACAAGAACAACAAGTACAACAAGAACAACAAGAACAACAAGTACAACAAGAACAACAAGTACAACAAGAACTACAAGAACAACAACAACAAGAACGACAAGAACAAAAACAACAAGAACGACAAGAACAAGAACAACAAGAACAACAACAACAAGAACGACAAGAACAAAAACAACAAGAACGACAAGAACAAGAACAACAAGAACAACAAGAACAACAAGAACAACAAGAACAACAAGAACAACAAGAACAACAAGAACAACAATAACAACAAGAACAACAAGAACAACAAGAACAACAAGAACAACAAGAACAACAAGAACAACGAGAACAACAAGAACATCAACAACAAGAGCAACAAGAACAACATGAACAACAAGAACAACAAGAAAAACAAGAACAACAACAACAACAACGACAAGAACAAAAACAACA
>NW_027476089.1:1437500-1440000 GCF_051020955.1 Megalopta genalis | reverse complement strand
AGAACAACAAGTACAACAAGAAAAACAAGAACAACAACAACAAGAACAACAAAAACAACAAGAACGACAAGAACAACAAGAACAACAGGAACAACGAGAACAACAAGAGCAACGAGAACAACAAGAACAACAAGAACAACAAGAACAACAAGAACAACAAGAACAACAAGAGCAACAAGAACAACAAGAGCAACAAGAACAACAAGAACGACAAGAACAACAAGAACAACAAGAACAACAAGAACAACAAGAACTACAAGAACAACAAGAACAACAACAAGAACAACAAAAACAACAACAACATGAACAACAAGAACAACAAGAACAACAAGAACAACAAGAACAACAAGAACAACAAGAACAACAAGAACAACAAGAACAACGAGAACAACAAGAACAACGAGAACAACAAGAACAACAAGAACAACAAGAACAACAAGAACAACAAGAACAACAAGAACAACAAGAACGACAAGAACAAAAACAACAAGAACGACAAGAACAAGAACAACAAGAACAACAACAACAAGAACGACAAGAACAACAAGAACAACAAGAACAACAAGAACAACAAGAACAACAAGAACAACAAGTACAACAAGAACAACACGAACAACAAGTACAACAAGAACAACAAGAACAACAAGAACAACAAGAACATCAAGAACAACAAGAACAACAAGAACAACAAGAACGACACGAACAGCCGGTACAACAAGAACAACAAGAACAACAAGAACAACAACAACATCAACAACAACAACAACAACAAAAACAACAACAACATGAACAACAAGAACAACAAGAACAACAAGAACAACAAGAACAACAAGAACAACAAGAACAACAAGAACAACAAGAACAACAAGAACAACAAGAACAACAACAACAAGAACAACAAGAACAGCAAGAACAACAAGAACAACAACAACAAGAACAGCAAGAACAACAACAACAAGAACTACATGAACAACAACAACAAGAACAACAAGAACAACAACAACAACAAAAACAGGAACAACAACAAGAACAACAACAAGAACAACAACAACATGAACAACAAGAACATCAACAACCAGATCAACAAGAACAACAATAACAACAAGAACCACAAGAACAACAAGAACATCAAGAACAACGAGAACAACAAGAACAACAACAACAAGAACAACAAGAACAACAACAACATGAACAACAAGAACATCAACAACCAGAACAACAAGAACAACAAGAACAACAAGAACAACAAGAACAACAAGAACAACAAGAACAACAAGAACAACAAGAACAACGAGAACAACAAGAACATCAACAACAAGAGCAACAAGAACAACATGAACAACAAGAACAACAAGAAAAACAAGAACAACAACAACAACAACGACAAGAACAAAAACAACAAGAACGACAAGAACAACAACAACAAGAGCAACAAGAGCAACAAGAACAACAAAACCAACAAGAACAACAAGAACAACAAGAACAACAAGAACAACAAGAACAACAAGAACAACAAGAACAACAAGAACAACAAGAACAACAAGAACAACAAGAACAACAAGAACAACAAGAACAACAAGAACAACAAGAACAACAAGAACAGCAAGAACAACAAGAACAACAAGAACAACAAGAACAACAATAACAACAAGAACAACAAGAACAACAAGAACAACAAGAACAACAAGAACAACGAGAACAACAAGAACAACGAGAACAACAAGAACATCAACAACAAGAGCAACAAGTACAACATGAACAACAAGAACAACAAGAACAACAAGTACAACAAGAAAAACAAGAACAACAACAACAACAACGACAAGAACAAAAACAACAAGAACGACAAGAACAACAACAACAAGAGCAACAAGAGCAACAAGAACAACAAAACCAACAAGAACAACAAGAACAACAAGAACAACAACAACAAGAACAACAAAAACAACAAGAACGACAAGAACAACAAGAACAACAGGAACAACGAGAACAACAAGAGCAACGAGAACAACAAGAACAACAAGAACAACAAGAACAACAAGAACAACAAGAACAACAAGAGCAACAAGAACAACAAGAACAACAAGAACAACAAGAACAACAAGAGCAACAAGAACAACAAGAGCAACAAGAACAACAAGAACGACAAGAACAACAAGAACAACAAGAACAACAAGAACAACAAGAACTACAAGAACAACAAGAACAACAACAAGAACAACAAAAACAACAACAACATGAACAACAAGAACAACAAGAACAACAAGAACAACAAGAACAACAAGAACAACAAGAACAACAAGAACAACAAGAACAACGAGAACAACAAGAACAACGAGAACAACAAGAACAACAAGAACAACAAGAACAACAAGAACAACAAGAACAACAAGAACAACAAGAACAACAAGAACAACAAGAACAACAAGAACAACAAGAACAACAAGAACAACAAGAACAACAAGAACAACAAGAACAACAACAAGAACAACAACAAGAA
>NW_027476089.1:1412500-1422500 GCF_051020955.1 Megalopta genalis | reverse complement strand
CAACAAGAACAACAAGAACAACAAGAACAACAAGAACAACAAGAACAACAAGAACAACAAGAACAACAAGTACAACAAGAACAACAAGAACAACAAGAACAACAAGAACAACAAGAACAACAAGAACAACAAGAACAACAAGAACAACAACATCAAGAACGACAAGAACAACAACATCAAGAACGACAAGAACAACAACAACAAGAATAACAAAAACAACAACATGAACAACAAGAACAATAAGAACAACAACAACAAGAACCACTAGAACAACAACAACAAGAACAACAAGAGCAACAAGAACAACAACAACAACAACAACAACAACAAGATCAACAAGAACAACAAGAACAACAAGAACAACATGAACATCAAGAACAACAAGAACATCAAGAACAACAAGAACAACAAGAACAACAAGAGCAACAAGAACAACAAGAACAACAAGAACAACAAGAACAACAAGAACAACAAGAACAACAAGAACAACAAGAACAACAAGAACAACAAGAACAACAAGAACAACAAGAACAACAAGAACAACATGAACAACAAGAACAACAAGAACAACAAGAACAACAAGAACAACAAGAACAACAAGAACAACAAGAACAACAAGAACAACAAGAACAACAAGAACAACAAGAATAACAAAAACAACAACAACATGAACAACAAGAACAACAAGAACAACAAGAACAACAAGAACAACAAGAACAACAAGAACAACAAGAACAACAAGAACAACAAGAACAACAAGAACAACAAGAACAACAAGAACAACAAGAACAACAAGAACAACAAGAACAACAAGAACAACAAGAACAACAAGAACAACAAGAACAACAAGAACAACAAGAACAACAAGAACAACAAGAACAACAAGAACAACAAGAACAACAAGAACAACAAGAACAACAAGAACAACAAGAACAACAAGAACAACAAGAACAACAAGAACAACAAGAACAACAAGAACAACAAGAACAACAAGAACAACAAGAACAACAAGAACAACAAGAACAAAAAGAACAACAAGAACAAAAAGAACAACAAGAACAACAAGAACAACGAGAACAACAAGAACAACAAGAACAACGAGAACAACAAGAACAACAAGAACAACAAGAACAACAAGAACAACAAGAACAACAAGAACAACAAGAACAACAAGAACAACAAGAACAACAAGAACAACAAGAACAACAAGAACAACAAGAACAACAAGAATAACAAAAACAACAACATGAACAACAAGAACAACAAGAACAACAAGAACAACAAGAACAACAAGAACAACAAGAACAACAAGAACAACAAGAACAACAAGAACAACAAGAACAACAAGAACAACAAGAACAACAAGAACAACAAGAACAACAACAACAACAAGAACAACAAGAACAACAAGAACAACAAGAACAACAAGAACAACAAGAACAACAAGAACAACAAGAACAACAAGAACAACAAGAACAACAAGAACAACAAGAACAACAAGAACAACAAGAACAACAAGAACAACAAGAACAACAAGAACAACAAGAACAACAAGAACAACAAGAACAACAAGAACAACAAGAACAAAAAGAACAACAAGAACAACGAGAACAACAAGAACAACAAGAACAACGAGAACAACAAGAACAACAACAAGAACAACACAAACAACAACAACATGAACAACAAGACCAACAAGAACAACAAGAACATCCAGAGCAACTAGAACAACAAGAACAACAAGAACAACAACAACAACAAGAACGACAAGAACAAGAGCAATAAAAACAACAACAACAAGAAGAACAGCAAGAACAACATGAACAACCAAAACAACAAGAACAACAAGAACAACAAGAACAACAACAACAAGAACTACATGAACAACAACAACAGGAACAACAAGAACAACAAGAACAGCAAGAACAACAAGAACAACAAGAACAAGAACAGCAAGAACAACAACAACAAGAACTACATGAACAACAACAAGAAGAACAACAACAACAACAAAAACAGGACCAACATGAACAACAACAACAAGAACAACAGGAACAAAACAACAAGAATCACTAGAACAAGAACAACAAGAACAACAACAACAAGAATAACAAAAACAACAACATGAACAACAAGAACAACAACAACAACAACAACAACAACAACAAGAACTACTAGAACAACAACAACAAGAACAACAAGAACAACAAAAACAACAAGAACAACAAGAACAACAAGAACAACAAGAACAACAAGAACAACAAGAACAACAAGAACAACAAGAACAACAAGAACAACAAGAACAACAAGAACAACAAGAACAACAAGTACAACAAGCAAAACAAGAACAACAACAACAACAAGCAAAACAAGAACAACAACAACAACAACGACAAGAACAAAAACAACAAGAACGACAAGAACAACAACAACAAGAGCAACAAGAGCAACAAGAACAACAAAACCAACAAGAACAACAAGAACAACAAGAACAACAAGAACAACAAGAACAACAAGAACAACAAGAACAACAAGAACAACAAGAACAACAAGAACAACAAGAACAACAAGAACAACAAGAACAACAAGAACAACAAGAACAACAAGAACAACAACGACAAGAACAAAAACAACAAGAACAACAAGAACAACAGGAACAACAAAAACAACAACAACATGAACAACAAGAACAACAAGAACAACAAGAACAGCAAGAACAACAAGAACAACAAGAACAACAAGAACAACAAGAACAACAAGAACAACAAGAACAACAAGAACATCCAGAACAACCAGAACAACAAGAACAACAGGAACAACAACAACAACAAGAACGACAAGAACAAGAGCAATAAAAACAACAACAACAAGAAGAACAACAAGAACAACAAGAACAACCAAAACAACAAGAACAACAAGAACAACAAGATCAACAAGAACAACAACTGCAACTACTACAACAACAACAACAGGAACAACAAGAACAACAAGAACAGCAAGAACAACAAGAACAACAAGAACAAGAACAGCAAGAACAACAACAACAAGAACTACATGAACAACAACAAGAAGAACAACAACAACAACAACAAAAACAGGACCAACATGAACAACAACAACAAGAACAACAAGAACAAAACAACAAGAACCACTAGAACAAGAACAACAAGAACAACAACAACAAGAATAACAAAAACAACAACATGAACAACAAGAACAACAACAACAACAACAACAACAACAACAAGAACTACTAGAACAACAACAACAAGAACAACAAGAACAACAAAAACAACAAGAACAGCAAGAACAACAAGAACAACAAGAACAACAAGAACAACAACAACAACTACTACAACAACAACTACAGGAACAACAAGAACAACAAGAACATGAACAGCAAGAACAACAACAACAAGAACTACATAAACAACAACAACAAGAACAACAACAACAACAACAAAAACAGGACCAACATGAACAACAACAACAACAACAAGAACAAAACAACAAGAACCACTAGAACAAGAACAACAAGAACAACAAGAACAACAACAACAACAACAACAACAAGAACAACAAGAACAACAAGAACAACAAGAACAACAAGAACAACAAGAACAACAAGAACAACAAGAACAACAAGAACAACAAGAACAACAAGAACAACAAGAACAACAAGAACAACAAGAACAACAAGAACAACAAGAACAACAAGAACAACAAGAACAACAAGAACAACAAGAACAACAAGAACAACAAGAACAAAAAGAACAACAAGAACAACGAGAACAACAAGAACAACAAGAACAACGAGAACAACAAGAACAACAACAAGAACAACACAAACAACAACAACATGAACAACAAGACCAACAAGAACAACAAGAACAACAAGAGCAACAACAAGAACAAAACAACAAGAACAAGAACAACAAGAACAACAAGAACATCCAGAACAACTAGAACAACAAGAACAACAAGAACAACAACAACAACAAGAACGACAAGAACAAGAGCAATAAAAACAACAACAACAAGAAGAACAGCAAGAACAACAAGAACAACCAAAACAACAAGAACAACAAGAACAACAAGAACAACAACAACAAGAACTACATGAACAACAACAACAGGAACAACAAGAACAACAAGAACAGCAAGAACAACAAGAACAACAAGAACAAGAACAGCAAGAACAACAACAACAAGAACTACATGAACAACAACAAGAAGAACAACAACAACAACAAAAACAGGACCAACATGAACAACAACAACAAGAACAACAAGAACAAAACAACAAGAATCACTAGAACAAGAACAACAAGAACAACAACAACAAGAATAACAAAAACAACAACATGAACAACAAGAACAACAACAACAACAACAACAACAACAACAAGAACTACTAGAACAACAACAACAAGAACAACAAGAACAACAAAAACAACAAGAACAACAAGAACAACAAGAACAACAAGAACAACAAGAACAACAAGAACAACAAGAACAACAAGAACAACAAGAACAACAAGAACAACAAGAACAACAAGAACAACAAGTACAACAAGCAAAACAAGAACAACAACAACAACAACGACAAGAACAAAAACAACAAGAACGACAAGAACAACAACAACAAGAGCAACAAGAGCAACAAGAACAACAAAACCAACAAGAACAACAAGAACAACAAGAACAACAAGAACAACAAGAACAACAAGAACAACAAGAACAACAAGAACAACAAGAACAACAAGAACAACAAGAACAACAAGAACAACAAGAACAACAAGAACAACAACGACAAGAACAAAAACAACAAGAACAACAAGAACAACAGGAACAACAAAAACAACAACATGAACAACAAGAACAACGAGAACAACAAGAACAACAAGAACAACAAGAACAACAAGAACAACAAGAACAACAAGAACAACAAGAACAACAAGAACAACAAGAACAACAAGAACAACAAGAACAACAAGAACAACAAGAACAACAAGAACAACAAGTACAACAAGAACAACAAGAACAACAAGAACAACAAGAACAACAAGAACAACAAGAACAACAAGAACAACAAGAACAACAACATCAAGAACGACAAGAACAACAACAACAAGAATAACAAAAACAACAACATGAACAACAAGAACAATAAGAACAACAACAACAAGAACCACTAGAACAACAACAACAAGAACAACAAGAGCAACAAGAACAACAACAACAACAACAACAACAAGATCAACAAGAACAACAAGAACAACAAGAACAACATGAACATCAAGAACAACAAGAACATCAAGAACAACAAGAACAACAAGAACAACAAGAGCAACAAGAACAACAAGAACAACAAGAACAACAAGAACAACAAGAACAACAAGAACAACAAGAACAACAAGAACAACAAGAACAACAAGAACAACAAGAACAACAAGAACAACAAGAACAACAAGAACAACAAGAACAACAAGAACAACAAGAACAACAAGAACAACAAGAACAACAAGAACAACAAGAACAACAAGAACAACAAGAACAACAAGAACAACAAGAACAACAAGAACAACAAGAATAACAAAAACAACAACAACATGAACAACAAGAACAACAAGAACAACAAGAACAACAAGAACAACAAGAACAACAAGAACAACAAGAACAACAAGAACAACAAGAACAACAAGAACAACAAGAACAACAAGAACAACAAGAACAACAAGAACAACAAGAACAACAAGAACAACAAGAACAACAAGAACAACAAGAACAACAAGAACAACAAGAACAACAAGAACAACAAGAACAACAAGAACAACAAGAACAACAAGAACAACAAGAACAACAAGAACAACAAGAACAACAAGAACAACAAGAACAACAAGAACAACAAGAACAACAAGAACAACAAGAACAACAAGAACAACAAGAACAACAAGAACAACAAGAACAAAAAGAACAACAAGAACAACGAGAACAACAAGAACAACAAGAACAACGAGAACAACAAGAACAACAAGAACAACGAGAACAACAAGAACAACAAGAACAACAAGAACAACAAGAACAACAAGAACAACAAGAACAACAAGAACAACAAGAACAACAAGAACAACAAGAACAACAAGAACAACAAGAACAACAAGAACAACAAGAATAACAAAAACAACAACATGAACAACAAGAACAACAAGAACAACAAGAACAACAAGAACAACAAGAACAACAAGAACAACAAGAACAACAAGAACAACAAGAACAACAAGAACAACAAGAACAACAAGAACAACAACAACAACAAGAACAACAAGAACAACAAGAACAACAAGAACAACAAGAACAACAAGAACAACAAGAACAACAAGAACAACAAGAACAACAAGAACAACAAGAACAACAAGAACAACAAGAACAACAAGAACAACAAGAACAACAAGAACAACAAGAACAACAAGAACAACAAGAACAACAAGAACAACAAGAACAACAAGAACAACAAGAACAACAAGAACAAAAAGAACAACAAGAACAACGAGAACAACAAGAACAACAAGAACAACGAGAACAACAAGAACAACAACAAGAACAACACAAACAACAACAACATGAACAACAAGACCAACAAGAACAACATGAACAACAAGAGCAACAACAAGAACAAAACAACAAGAACAAGAACAACAAGAACAACAAGAACAACAGGAACAACAAAAACAACAACAACATGAACAACAAGAACAACAAGAACAACAAGAACAGCAAGAACAACAAGAACAACAAGAACAACAAGAACAACAAGAACAACAAGAACAACAAGAACAACAAGAACATCCAGAACAACTAGAACAACAAGAACAACAAGAACAACAACAACAACAAGAACGACAAGAACAAGAGCAATAAAAACAACAACAACAAGAAGAACAGCAAGAACAACAAGAACAACCAAAACAACAAGAACAACAAGAACAACAAGAACAACAACAACAAGAACTACATGAACAACAACAACAGGAACAACAAGAACAACAAGAACAGCAAGAACAACAAGAACAACAAGAACAAGAACAGCAAGAACAACAACAACAAGAACTACATGAACAACAACAAGAAGAACAACAACAACAACAAAAACAGGACCAACATGAACAACAACAACAAGAACAACAAGAACAAAACAACAAGAATCACTAGAACAAGAACAACAAGAACAACAACAACAAGAATAACAAAAACAACAACATGAACAACAAGAACAACAACAACAACAACAACAACAACAACAAGAACTACTAGAACAACAACAACAAGAACAACAAGAACAACAAAAACAACAAGAACAACAAGAACAACAAGAACAACAAGAACAACAAGAACAACAAGAACAACAAGAACAACAAGAACAACAAGAACAACAAGAACAACAAGAACAACAAGAACAACAAGAACAACAAGTACAACAAGCAAAACAAGAACAACAACAACAACAACGACAAGAACAAAAACAACAAGAACGACAAGAACAACAACAACAAGAGCAACAAGAGCAACAAGAACAACAAAACCAACAAGAACAACAAGAACAACAAGAACAACAAGAACAACAAGAACAACAAGAACAACAAGAACAACAAGAACAACAAGAACAACAAGAACAACAAGAACAACAAGAACAACAAGAACAACAAGAACAACAAGAACAACAACGACAAGAACAAAAACAACAAGAACAACAAGAACAACAGGAACAACAAAAACAACAACAACATGAACAACATGAACAACAAGAACAACAAGAACAACAAGAACAGCAAGAACAACAAGAACAACAAGAACAACAAGAACAACAAGAACAACAAGAACAACAAGAACAACAAGAACAACAAGAACATCCAGAACAACCAGAACAACAAGAACAACAGGAACAACAACAACAACAAGAACGACAAGAACAAGAGCAATAAAAACAACAACAACAAGAAGAACAACAAGAACAACAAGAACAACCAAAACAACAAGAACAACAAGAACAACAAGATCAACAAGAACAACAACTGCAACTACTACAACAACAACAACAGGAACAACAAGAACAACAAGAACAGCAAGAACAACAAGAACAACAAGAACAAGAACAGCAAGAACAACAACAACAAGAACTACATGAACAACAACAAGAAGAACAACAACAACAACAACAAAAACAGGACCAACATGAACAACAACAACAAGAACAACAAGAACAAAACAACAAGAACCACTAGAACAAGAACAACAAGAACAACAACAACAAGAATAACAAAAACAACAACATGAACAACAAGAACAACAACAACAACAACAACAACAACAACAACAAGAACTACTAGAACAACAACAACAAGAACAACAAGAACAACAAAAACAACAAGAACAGCAAGAACAACAAGAACAACAAGAACAACAAGAACAACAACAACAACTACTACAACAACAACTACAGGAACAACAAGAACAACAAGAACATGAACAGCAAGAACAACAACAACAAGAACTACATAAACAACAACAACAAGAACAACAACAACAACAACAAAAACAGGACCACCACTAGAACAAGAACAACAAGAACAACAAGAACAACAACAACAACAAGAACAACAAGAACAACAAGAACAACAAGAACAACAAGAACAACAAGAACAACAAGAACAACAAGAACAACAAGAACAACAAGAACAACAAGAACAACAAGAACAACAAGAACAACAAGAACAACAAGAACAACAAGAACAACAAGAACAACAAGAACAACAAGAACAACAAGAACAACAAGAACAACAAGAACAACAAGAACAACAAGAACAAAAAGAACAACAAGAACAACGAGAACAACAAGAACAACAAGAACAACGAGAACAACAAGAACAACAACAAGAACAACACAAACAACAACAACATGAACAACAAGACCAACAAGAACAACAAGAACAACAAGAGCAACAACAAGAACAAAACAACAAGAACAAGAACAACAAGAACAACAAGAACAACAGGAACAACAAAAACAACAACAACATGAACAACAAGAACAACAAGAACAACAAGAACAGCAAGAACAACAAGAACAACAAGAACAACAAGAACAACAAGAACAACAAGAACAACAAGAACAACAAGAACATCCAGAACAACTAGAACAACAAGAACAACAAGAACAACAACAACAACAAGAACGACAAGAACAAGAGCAATAAAAACAACAACAACAAGAAGAACAGCAAGAACAACAAGAACAACCAAAACAACAAGAACAACAAGAACAACAAGAACAACAACAACAAGAACTACATGAACAACAACAACAGGAACAACAAGAACAACAAGAACAGCAAGAACAACAAGAACAACAAGAACAAGAACAGCAAGAACAACAACAACAAGAACTACATGAACAACAACAAGAAGAACAACAACAACAACAAAAACAGGACCAACATGAACAACAACAACAAGAACAACAAGAACAAAACAACAAGAATCACTAGAACAAGAACAACAAGAACAACAACAACAAGAATAACAAAAACAACAACATGAACAACAAGAACAACAACAACAACAACAACAACAACAACAAGAACTACTAGAACAACAACAACAAGAACAACAAGAACAACAAAAACAACAAGAACAACAAGAACAACAAGAACAACAAGAACAACAAGAACAACAAGAACAACAAGAACAACAAGAACAACAAGAACAACAAGAACAACAAGAACAACAAGAACAACAAGAACAACAAGTACAACAAGCAAAACAAGAACAACAACAACAACAACGACAAGAACAAAAACAACAAGAACGACAAGAACAACAACAACAAGAGCAACAAGAGCAACAAGAACAACAAAACCAACAAGAACAACAAGAACAACAAGAACAACAAGAACAACAAGAACAACAAGAACAACAAGAACAACAAGAACAACAAGAACAA
>NW_027476089.1:1405000-1407500 GCF_051020955.1 Megalopta genalis | reverse complement strand
ACAAGAAGAACAACAACAACAACAAAAACAGGACCAACATGAACAACAACAACAAGAACAACAAGAACAAAACAACAAGAATCACTAGAACAAGAACAACAAGAACAACAACAACAAGAATAACAAAAACAACAACATGAACAACAAGAACAACAACAACAACAACAACAACAACAACAAGAACTACTAGAACAACAACAACAAGAACAACAAGAACAACAAAAACAACAAGAACAACAAGAACAACAAGAACAACAAGAACAACAAGAACAACAAGAACAACAAGAACAACAAGAACAACAAGAACAACAAGAACAACAAGAACAACAAGAACAACAAGAACAACAAGTACAACAAGCAAAACAAGAACAACAACAACAACAACGACAAGAACAAAAACAACAAGAACGACAAGAACAACAACAACAAGAGCAACAAGAGCAACAAGAACAACAAAACCAACAAGAACAACAAGAACAACAAGAACAACAAGAACAACAAGAACAACAAGAACAACAAGAACAACAAGAACAACAAGAACAACAAGAACAACAAGAACAACAAGAACAACAAGAACAACAACGACAAGAACAAAAACAACAAGAACAACAAGAACAACAGGAACAACAAAAACAACAACAACATGAACAACATGAACAACAAGAACAACAAGAACAACAAGAACAGCAAGAACAACAAGAACAACAAGAACAACAAGAACAACAAGAACAACAAGAACAACAAGAACAACAAGAACAACAAGAACATCCAGAACAACCAGAACAACAAGAACAACAGGAACAACAACAACAACAAGAACGACAAGAACAAGAGCAATAAAAACAACAACAACAAGAAGAACAACAAGAACAACAAGAACAACCAAAACAACAAGAACAACAAGAACAACAAGATCAACAAGAACAACAACTGCAACTACTACAACAACAACAACAGGAACAACAAGAACAACAAGAACAGCAAGAACAACAAGAACAACAAGAACAAGAACAGCAAGAACAACAACAACAAGAACTACATGAACAACAACAAGAAGAACAACAACAACAACAACAAAAACAGGACCAACATGAACAACAACAACAAGAACAACAAGAACAAAACAACAAGAACCACTAGAACAAGAACAACAAGAACAACAACAACAAGAATAACAAAAACAACAACATGAACAACAAGAACAACAACAACAACAACAACAACAACAACAAGAACTACTAGAACAACAACAACAAGAACAACAAGAACAACAAAAACAACAAGAACAGCAAGAACAACAAGAACAACAAGAACAACAAGAACAACAACAACAACTACTACAACAACAACTACAGGAACAACAAGAACAACAAGAACATGAACAGCAAGAACAACAACAACAAGAACCACATAAACAACAACAACAAGAACAACAACAACAACAACAAAAACAGGACCAACATGAACAACAACAACAACAACAAGAACAAAACAACAAGAACCACTAGAACAAGAACAACAAGAACAACAAGAACAACAACAACAACAAGAACAACAAGAACAACAAGAACAACAAGAACAACAAGAACAACAAGAACAACAAGAACAACAAGAACAACAAGAACAACAAGAACAACAAGAACAACAAGAACAACAAGAACAACAAGAACAACAAGAACAACAAGAACAACAAGAACAACAAGAACAACAAGAACAACAAGAACAACAAGAACAACAAGAACAACAAGAACAAAAAGAACAACAAGAACAACGAGAACAACAAGAACAACAAGAACAACGAGAACAACAAGAACAACAACAAGAACAACACAAACAACAACAACATGAACAACAAGACCAACAAGAACAACAAGAACAACAAGAGCAACAACAAGAACAAAACAACAAGAACAAGAACAACAAGAACAACAAGAACAACAGGAACAACAAAAACAACAACAACATGAACAACAAGAACAACAAGAACAACAAGAACAGCAAGAACAACAAGAACAACAAGAACAACAAGAACAACAAGAACAACAAGAACAACAAGAACAACAAGAACATCCAGAACAACTAGAACAACAAGAACAACAAGAACAACAACAACAACAAGAACGACAAGAACAAGAGCAATAAAAACAACAACAACAAGAAGAACAGCAAGAACAACAAGAACAACCAAAACAACAAGAACAACAAGAACAACAAGAACAACAACAACAAGAACTACATGAACAACAACAACAGGAACAACAAGAACATCAAGAACAGCAAGAACAACAAGAACAACAAGAACAAGAACAGCAAGAACAACAACAACAAGAACTACATGAACAACAACAAGAAGAACAACAACAACAACAAAAACAGGACCAACATGAACAACAACAACAAGAACAACAAGAACAAAACAACAAGAATCACTAGAACAAGAACAACAAGAACAACAACAACAAGAATAACAAAAACAACAACATGAACAACAAGAACAACA
>NW_027476089.1:1392500-1395000 GCF_051020955.1 Megalopta genalis | reverse complement strand
AACAACAAGAACAACAAGAACAACAAGAACTACAAGAACAACAAGAACAACAACAAGAACAACAAAAACAACAACAACATGAACAACAAGAACAACAAGAACAACAAGAACAACAAGACCAACAAGAACAACAAGAACAACAAGAACAACAAGAACAACAAGAACAACAAGAACAACAAGAACAACAAGAACAACAAGAACAACAAGAACAACAAGAACAACAAGAACAACAAGAACAACAAGAACAACAAGTACAACAAGAACAACAAGAACAACAAGTACAACAAGAACAACAAGTACAACAAGAACTACAAGAACAACAACAACAAGAACGACAAGAACAAAAACAACAAGAACGACAAGAACAAGAACAACAAGAACAACAACAACAAGAACGACAAGAACAAAAACAACAAGAACGACAAGAACAAGAACAACAAGAACAACAAGAACAACAAGAACAACAAGAACAACAAGAACAACAAGAACAACAAGAACAACAAGAACAACAAGAACAACAAGAACAACAAGAACAACAAGAACAACAGGAACAACGAGAACAACAAGAGCAACAAGAACAACAAGAACAACAAGAACAACAAGAACAACAAGAACAACAAGAACAACAAGAACAACAAGAGCAACAAGAACAACAAGAACAACAAGAACAACAAGAACAACAAGAGCAACAAGAACAACAAGAGCAACAAGAACAACAAGAACGACAAGAACAACAAGAACAACAAGAACAACAAGAACAACAAGAACTACAAGAACAACAAGAACAACAACAAGAACAACAAAAACAACAACAACATGAACAACAAGAACAACAAGAACAACAAGAACAACAAGACCAACAAGAACAACAAGAACAACAAGAACAACAAGAACAACAAGAACAACAAGAACAACAAGAACAACAAGAACAACAAGAACAACAAGAACAACAAGAACAACAAGAACAACAAGAACAACAAGAACAACAAGTACAACAAGAACAACAAGAACAACAAGTACAACAAGAACAACAAGTACAACAAGAACTACAAGAACAACAACAACAAGAACGACAAGAACAAAAACAACAAGAACGACAAGAACAAGAACAACAAGAACAACAACAACAAGAACGACAAGAACAAAAACAACAAGAACGACAAGAACAAGAACAACAAGAACAACAAGAACAACAAGAACAACAAGAACAACAAGAACAACAAGAACAACAAGAACAACAAGAACAACAAGAACAACAAGAACAACAAGAACAACAAGAACAACAAGAACAACAAGAACAACAAGAACAACAAGAACAACAAGAACAACAAGAACAACAAGAACAACAAGAACAACAATAACAACAAGAACAACAAGAACAACAAGAACAACAAGAACAACAAGAACAACGAGAACAACAAGAACATCAACAACAAGAGCAACAAGAACAACATGAACAACAAGAACAACAAGAACAACAAGTACAACAAGAAAAACAAGAACAACAACAACAACAACGACAAGAACAAAAACAACAAGAACGACAAGAACAACAACAACAAGAGCAACAAGAGCAACAAGAACAACAAAACCAACAAGAACAACAAGAACAACAAGAACGACAAGAACAACAAGAACAACAAGAACAACAAGAACAACAAGAACAACAAGAACAACAAGAACAACAAGTACAACAAGAACAACAAGTACAACAAGAACTACAAGAACAACAACAACAAGAACGACAAGAACAAAAACAACAAGAACGACAAGAACAAGAACAACAAGAACAACAACAACAAGAACGACAAGAACAAAAACAACAAGAACGACAAGAACAAGAACAACAAGAACAACAAGAACAACAAGAACAACAAGAACAACAAGAACAACAAGAACAACAAGAACAACAAGAACAACAAGAACAACAAGAACAACAAGAACAACAAGAACAACAAGAACAACAAGAACAACAAGAACAACAAGAACAACAAGAACAACAAGAACAACAAGAACAACAAGAACAACAAGAACAACAAGAACAACAAGAACAACAAGAACAACAAGAACAACAAGAACAACAAGAACAACAATAACAACAAGAACAACAAGAACAACAAGAACAACAAGAACAACAAGAACAACGAGAACAACAAGAACATCAACAACAAGAGCAACAAGAACAACATGAACAACAAGAACAACAAGAACAACAAGTACAACAAGAAAAACAAGAACAACAACAACAACAACGACAAGAACAAAAACAACAAGAACGACAAGAACAACAACAACAAGAGCAACAAGAGCAACAAGAACAACAAAACCAACAAGAACAACAAGAACAACAAGAACGACAAGAACAACAAGAACAACAAGAACAACAAGAACAACAAGAACAACAAGAACAACAAGAACAACAAGAACAACAAGAACAACAAGAACAACAAGAACAACAAGAACAACAAGAACAACAAGAACAACAAGAACAACAAGAACA
>NW_027476089.1:1385000-1387500 GCF_051020955.1 Megalopta genalis | reverse complement strand
AAGAACAACAAGAACAACAAGAACAACAAGAACAACAAGAACAACAAGAACAACGAGAACAACAAGAACATCAACAACAAGAGCAACAAGAACAACATGAACAACAAGAACAACAAGAAAAACAAGAACAACAACAACAACAACGACAAGAACAAAAACAACAAGAACGACAAGAACAACAACAACAAGAGCAACAAGAGCAACAAGAACAACAAAACTAACAAGAACAACAAGAACAACAAGAACAACAAGAACAATAAGAACAACAAGAACAACAAGAACAACAAGAACAACAAGAACAACAAGAACAACAAGAACAACAAGAACAACAAGAACAACAAGAACAACAAGAACAACAAGAACAACAAGAACAACAAGAACAACAAGAACAACAATAACAACAAGAACAACAAGAACAACAAGAACAACAAGAACTACAAGAACAACAAGAACAACAAGAACAACGAGAACAACAAGAACATCAACAACATGAGCAACAAGAACAACATGAACAACAAGAACAACAAGAACAACAAGTACAACAAGAAAAACAAGAACAACAACAACAACAACGACAAGAACAAAAACAACAAGAACGACAAGAACAACAACAACAAGAGCAACAGGAGCAACAAGAACAACAAAACCAACAAGAACAACAAGAACGACAAGAACAACAACAACAAGAACAACAAAAACAACAACAACATGATCAACAAGAACAACAAGAACGACAAGAACAACAAGAACAACAGGAACAACGAGAACAACAAGAGCAACAAGAACAACAAGAACAACAAGAACAACAAGAACAACAAGAACAACAAGAGCAACAAGAACAACAAGAACAACAAGAACAACAAGAACAACAAGAGCAACAAGAACAACAAGAGCAACAAGAACAACAAGAACGACAAGAACAACAAGAACAACAAGAACAACAAGAACAACAAGAACTACAAGAACAACAAGAACAACAACAAGAACAACAAAAACAACAACAACATGAACAACAAGAACAACAAGAACAACAAGAACAACAAGAACAACAAGAACAACAAGAACAACAAGATCAACAAGAACAACAAGAACAACAAGAACAACAAGAACAACAAGAACAACAAGAACAACAAGAACAACAAGAACAACAAGAACAACAACAAGAACAACAACAAGGACAACAACAACAACAAGAACAACAAGAACAACAAGAACAACAAGAACAACAAGAACAACAAGAACAACAAGAACAACAAGAACAACAAGAACAACAACGACAAGAACAAAAACAACAAGAACAACAAGAACAACAGGAACAACAAAAACAACAACAACATGAACAACAAGAACAACAAGAACAACAAGAACAGCAAGAACAACAAGAACAACAAGAACAACAAGAACAACAAGAACAACAAGAACAACAAGAACAACAAGAACAACAAGAACATCCAGAACAACCAGAACAACAAGAACAACAGGAACAACAACAACAACAAGAACGACAAGAACAAGAGCAATAAAAACAACAACAACAAGAAGAACAACAAGAACAACAAGAACAACCAAAACAACAAGAACAACAAGAACAACAAGATCAACAAGAACAACAACTGCAACTACTGCAACAACAACAACAGGAACAACAAGAACAACAAGAACAGCAAGAACAACAAGAACAACAAGAACAAGAACAGCAAGAACAACAACAACAAGAACTACATGAACAACAACAAGAAGAACAACAACAACAACAACAAAAACAGGACCAACATGAACAACAACAACAAGAACAACAAGAACAAAACAACAAGAACCACTAGAACAAGAACAACAAGAACAACAACAACAAGAATAACAAAAACAACAACATGAACAACAGGAACAACAACAACAACAACAACAACAACAACAACAAGAACTACTAGAACAACAACAACAAGAACAACAAGAACAACAAAAACAACAAGAACAGCAAGAACAACAAGAACAACAAGAACAACAAGAACAACAACAACAACTACTACAACAACAACTACAGGAACAACAAGAACAACAAGAACATGAACAGCAAGAACAACAACAACAAGAACTACATAAACAACAACAACAAGAACAACAACAACAACAACAAAAACAGGACCAACATGAACAACAACAACAACAACAAGAACAAAACAACAAGAACCACTAGAACAAGAACAACAAGAACAACAAGAACAACAAGAACAACAAGAACAACAAGAACAACAAGAACAACAAGAACAACAAGAACAACAAGAACAACAAGAACAACAAGAACATCAAGAACAACAAGAACAACAAGAACAACAAGAACAACAAGAACAACAAGATCAACAAGAACAACAAGAACAACAAGAACAACAAGAACAACAAGAACAACAAGAACAACAAGAACAACAAGAACAACAAGAACAACAAGAACAACAAGAACAACAAGAGCAACAAGAACAACAAGAACAACAAGAACAACAAGAAC
>NW_027476089.1:1375000-1377500 GCF_051020955.1 Megalopta genalis | reverse complement strand
CAAGAACAACAAGAACAACAAGAACAACAAGAACAACAAGAACAACAAGAACAACAAGAACAACAACAACAACAACAACAACAACAACAACGACAAGAACAAAAACAACAAGAACGACAAGCACAACAACAACAAGAACAACAACAAGAACAACAAGAACAACAAGAACAACAAGAACATCAAGAACAACAAGAACAACAAGAACAACAAGAACAACAAGAACATCAAGAACAACAAGAACAACCAGAACAACAAGAACAACAAGAACAACAAGAACAACAAGAACAACAAGAACAACAAGAACAACAAGAACAACAAGAACAACAAGAACAACAAGAACAACAAGAACAACAAGAACAACAAGAATAACAAGAACAACAAGAACAGCAAGAACAACAAGTACAACAAGAACAACAAGAACAACAACAACAACAACGACAAGAACAAAAACAACAAGAACGACAAGAACAACAACAACAAGAACAACAAAAACAACAACAACATGATCAACAAGAACAACAAGAACGACAAGAACAACAAGAACAACAGGAACAACGAGAACAACAAGAGCAACAAGAACAACAAGAACAACAAGAACAACAAGAACAACAAAAACAACAAGAACAACAAGAACAACAAGAGCAACAAGAACAACAAGAACAACAAGAACAACAAGAACAACAAGAGCAACAAGAACAACAAGAGCAACAAGAACAACAAGAACGACAAGAACAACAAGAACAACAAGAACAACAAGAACAACAAGAACTACAAGAACAACAAGAACAACAACAAGAACAACAAAAACAACAACAACATGAACAACAAGAACAACAAGAACAACAAGAACAACAAGACCAACAAGAACAACAAGAACAACAAGAACAACAAGAACAACAAGAACAACAAGAACAACAAGAACAACAAGAACAACAAGAACAACAAGAACAACAAGAACAACAGGAACAACGAGAACAACAAGAGCAACAAGAACAACAAGAACAACAAGAACAACAAGAACAACAAGAACAACAAGAACAACAAGAACAACAAGAGCAACAAGAACAACAAGAACAACAAGAACAACAAGAACAACAAGAGCAACAAGAACAACAAGAGCAACAAGAACAACAAGAACGACAAGAACAACAAGAACAACAAGAACAACAAGAACAACAAGAACTACAAGAACAACAAGAACAACAACAAGAACAACAAAAACAACAACAACATGAACAACAAGAACAACAAGAACAACAAGAACAACAAGACCAACAAGAACAACAAGAACAACAAGAACAACAAGAACAACAAGAACAACAAGAACAACAAGAACAACAAGAACAACAAGAACAACAAGAACAACAAGAACAACAAGAACAACAAGAACAACAAGAACAACAAGTACAACAAGAACAACAAGAACAACAAGTACAACAAGAACAACAAGTACAACAAGAACTACAAGAACAACAACAACAAGAACGACAAGAACAAAAACAACAAGAACGACAAGAACAAGAACAACAAGAACAACAACAACAAGAACGACAAGAACAAAAACAACAAGAACGACAAGAACAAGAACAACAAGAACAACAAGAACAACAAGAACAACAAGAACAACAAGAACAACAAGAACAACAAGAACAACAAGAACAACAAGAACAACAAGAACAACAAGAACAACAAGAACAACAAGAACAACAAGAACAACAAGAACAACAAGAACAACAAGAACAACAAGAACAACAAGAACAACAAGAACAACAAGAACAACAAGAACAACAAGAACAACAAGAACAACAATAACAACAAGAACAACAAGAACAACAAGAACAACAAGAACAACAAGAACAACGAGAACAACAAGAACATCAACAACAAGAGCAACAAGAACAACATGAACAACAAGAACAACAAGAACAACAAGTACAACAAGAAAAACAAGAACAACAACAACAACAACGACAAGAACAAAAACAACAAGAACGACAAGAACAACAACAACAAGAGCAACAAGAGCAACAAGAACAACAAAACCAACAAGAACAACAAGAACAACAAGAACGACAAGAACAACAAGAACAACAAGAACAACAAGAACAACAAGAACAACAAGAACAACAAGAACAACAAGTACAACAAGAACAACAAGTACAACAAGAACTACAAGAACAACAACAACAAGAACGACAAGAACAAAAACAACAAGAACGACAAGAACAAGAACAACAAGAACAACAACAACAAGAACGACAAGAACAAAAACAACAAGAACGACAAGAACAAGAACAACAAGAACAACAAGAACAACAAGAACAACAAGAACAACAAGAACAACAAGAACAACAAGAACAACAAGAACAACAAGAACAACAAGAACAACAAGAACAACAAGAACAACAAGAACAACAAGAACAACAAGAACAACAAGAACAACAAGAACAACAAGAACAACAAGAACAACAAGAACAACAAGAACAACAAGAACAACAAG
>NW_027476089.1:1360000-1370000 GCF_051020955.1 Megalopta genalis | reverse complement strand
CAACAAGAACAACCAGAACAACAAGAACAACAAGAACAACAAGAACAACAAGAACAACAAGAACAACAAGAACAACAAGAACAACAAGAACAACAAGAACAACAAGAACAACAAGAATAACAAGAACAACAAGAACAACAACAACAACAACGACAAGAACAAAAACAACAAGAACGACAAGAACAACAACAACAAGAACAACAAAAACAACAACAACATGATCAACAAGAACAACAAGAACGACAAGAACAACAAGAACAACAAGAACAACAGGAACAACGAGAACAACAAGAGCAACAAGAACAACAAGAACAACAAGAACAACAAGAACAACAAGAACAACAACAAGAACAACAAAAACAACAACAACATGAACAACAAGAACAACAAGAACAACAAGAACAACAAGACCAACAAGAACAACAAGAACAACAAGAACAACAAGAACAACAAGAACAACAAGAACAACAAGAACAACAAGAACAACGAGAACAACAAGAACATCAACAACAAGAGCAACAAGAACAACATGAACAACAAGAACAACAAGAAAAACAAGAACAACAACAACAACAACGACAAGAACAAAAACAACAAGAACGACAAGAACAACAACAACAAGAGCAACAAGAGCAACAAGAACAACAAAACTAACAAGAACAACAAGAACAACAAGAACAACAAGAACAATAAGAACAACAAGAACAACAAGAACAACAAGAACAACAAGAACAACAAGAACAACAAGAACAACAAGAACAACAAGAACAACAAGAACAACAAGAACAACAAGAACAACAAGAACAACAAGAACAACAAGAACAACAATAACAACAAGAACAACAAGAACAACAAGAACAACAAGAACTACAAGAACAACAAGAACAACAAGAACAACGAGAACAACAAGAACATCAACAACATGAGCAACAAGAACAACATGAACAACAAGAACAACAAGAACAACAAGTACAACAAGAAAAACAAGAACAACAACAACAACAACGACAAGAACAAAAACAACAAGAACGACAAGAACAACAACAACAAGAGCAACAAGAGCAACAAGAACAACAAAACCAACAAGAACAACAAGAACGACAAGAACAACAACAACAAGAACAACAAAAACAACAACAACATGATCAACAAGAACAACAAGAACGACAAGAACAACAAGAACAACAGGAACAACGAGAACAACAAGAGCAACAAGAACAACAAGAACAACAAGAACAACAAGAACAACAAGAACAACAAGAGCAACAAGAACAACAAGAACAACAAGAACAACAAGAACAACAAGAGCAACAAGAACAACAAGAGCAACAAGAACAACAAGAACGACAAGAACAACAAGAACAACAAGAACAACAAGAACAACAAGAACTACAAGAACAACAAGAACAACAACAAGAACAACAAAAACAACAACAACATGAACAACAAGAACAACAAGAACAACAAGAACAACAAGAACAACAAGAACAACAAGAACAACAAGATCAACAAGAACAACAAGAACAACAAGAACAACAAGAACAACAAGAACAACAAGAACAACAAGAACAACAAGAACAACAAGAACAACAACAAGAACAACAACAAGGACAACAACAACAACAAGAACAACAAGAACAACAAGAACAACAAGAACAACAAGAACAACAAGAACAACAAGAACAACAAGAACAACAAGAACAACAAGAACAACAAGAACAACAAGAACAACAAGAACAACCAGATCAACAAGAACAACAATAACAACAAGAACAACAAGAACAACAAGAACAACAAGAACATCAAGAACAACGAGAACAACAAGAACAACAAGAACGACACGAACAGCCGGTACAACAAGAACAACAAGAACAACAAGAACAACCTGAACAACAACAACAAGAACAACAAGAACAACAACAACATGAACAACAAGAACATCAACAACCAGAACAACAAGAACAACAAGAACAACAAGAACAACAAGAACAACAAGAACAACAAGAACAACAAGAACAACAAGAACAACAAGAACAACAAGAACAACAAGAACAACAAGAACAACAAGAACAACAAGAACAACAAGAACAACAAGAACAACAAGAACAACAAGAACAACGAGAACAACAAGAACAACAAGAACAACAAGAACAACAAGAACAACAAGAACAACAAGAACAACAAGAACAACAAGATCAACAAGAACAACAAGAACAACAAGAACAACAAGAACAACAAGAACAACAAGAACAACAAGAACAACAAGAACAACAACAACAAGAACAACAAGAACAGCAAGAACAACAAGAACAACAAGAACAACAAGAACAAGAACAGCAAGAACAATAACAACAAGAACTACATGAACAACAACAACAAGAACAACAAGAACAACAACAACAACAAAAACAGGAACAACAACAACAACAAGAACAACAACAAGAACAACAACAACATGAACAACAAGAACATCAACAACCAGATCAACAAGAACAACAATAACAACAACAACAACAAGAACAACAAGAACAACAAGAACAACAAGAACAACAAGAACAACAAGAACAACAAGAACAACAAGAACAACAAGAACAACAAGAACAACAAGAACAACAAGAACAACAAGAACAACAAGAACAACAAGAACAACAAGAACAACAAGAACAACAAGAACAACAAGAACAACAAGAACAACAAGAACAACAAGAACAACAAGAACAACAAGAGCAACAAGAACAACAAGAACAACAAGAACAACAAGAGCAACAAGAACAACAAGAACAACAAGAACGACAAGAACAACAAGAACGACAAGAACAACAAGAACAACAAGAACAACAAGAACAACAAGAACAACAAGAGCAACAAGAACAACAAGAACAACAAGAACAACAAGAACAACAAGAACAACAAGTACAACAAGAACAACAAGAACAAGGACAGCAAGGACAACAACAACAAGAACTACATGAACAACAACAACAAGAACAACAACAACAACAAAAACAGGCCCAACATGAACAACAACAGCAAGAACAACAAGAACAACAACAAGAACCACTAGAACAAGAACAACAAGAACAACATGAAAAACAAGAACAACAAGAACAACAAGAGCAACAAGAACAACAAGAACAACAAGAACAACAAGAATAACAAGAACAACAAGAACAACAAGAACAACAAGAACAGCAAGAACAACCAGAACAGCAAGAACAACAAGAACAAGAACAGCAAGAACAACAAGAACAACAAGAACGACAAGAACAACAACAACAAGAACAACAAGATCAACAAGAACAACAAGAACAACAACAACAAGAACGACACGGACAACAACAACAAGAACAACAAAAACAACAACAACATGAACAACAAGATCAACAAGAACAACAAGAACAACAAGACCAACAAGAACATCAAGAACAACAAGAACAACAAGAACAACAAGAACAACAAGAACAACAAGAACAACAGGAACAACAAGAACAACAAGAACAACAAGAACAACAAGAACAACAATAACAACAAGAACAACAAGAACAACAAGAACAACAAGAACAACAAGAACAACAAGAACAACAAGAACAACGAGAACAACAAGAACATCAACAACAAGAGCAACAAGAACAACATGAACAACAAGAACAACAAGAACAACAAGTACAACAAGAAAAACAAGAACAACAACAACAACAACGAAAAGAACAAAAACAACAAGAACGACAAGAACAACAACAACAAGAGCAACAAGAGCAACAAGAACAACAAAACCAACAAGAACAACAAGAACGACAAGAACAACAACAACAAGAACAACAAAAACAACAACAACATGATCAACAAGAACAACAAGAACAACAAGAACAACGAGAACAACAAGAACATCAACAACAAGAGCAACAAGAAAAACATGAACAACAAGAACAACAAGAAAAACAAGAACAACAACAACAACAACGACAAGAACAAAAACAACAAGAACGACAAGAACAACAACAACAAGAGCAACAAGAGCAACAAGAACAACAAAACCAAGAAGAACAACAAGAACAACAAGAACAACAAGAACAACAAGAACAACAAGAACAACAAGAACAACAAGAACAACAAGAACAACAAGAACAAGAACAACAAGAACAACAAGAACAACAAGAACAACAAGAACAACAAGAACAACAAGAACAACAAGAACAACAAGAACAACAAGAACAACAAGAACAACAAGAACAACAAGAACAACAAGAACAACAAGAACAACAAGAACAACAATAACAACAAGAACAACAAGAACAACAAGAACAACAAGAACAACAAGAACAACAAGAACAACAAGAACAACGAGAACAACAAGAACATCAACAACAAGAGCAACAAGAACAACATGAACAACAAGAACAACAAGAACAACAAGTACAACAAGAAAAACAAGAACAACAACAACAACAACGACAAGAACAAAAACAACAAGAACGACAAGAACAACAACAACAAGAGCAACAAGAGCAACAAGAACAACAAAACCAACAAGAACAACAAGAACGACAAGAACAACAACAACAAGAACAACAAAAACAACAACAACATGATCAACAAGAACAACAAGAACGACAAGAACAACAAGAACAACAGGAACAACGAGAACAACAAGAGCAACAAGAACAACAAGAACAACAAGAACAACAAGAACAACAAGAACAACAAGAACAACAAGAGCAACAAGAACAACAAGAACAACAAGAACAACAAGAACAACAAGAACAACAAGAACAACAACAAGAACAACAACAAGAACAAGAACAACAAGAACAACAAGAACAACAAGAACAACAAGAACAACAACAAGAACAACAACAAGAACAAGAACAACAACAAGAACAACAAGAACAACAAGAACAACAAGAACAACAAGAACAACAAGAACAACAAGAACAACAAGAACAACAAGAACAACAAGAACAACAAGAACAACAAGAACAACAAGAACAACAAGAACAACAAGAACAACAAGAACAACAAGAACAACAAGAACAACAAGAACAACAAGAACAACAAGAACAACAAGAACAACAAGAACAACAAGAACAACAAGAACAACAAGAACAACAAGAACAACGACAAGAACAAGAACAACAAGAACAACAAGAACAACAAGGACAACATGAACAACAAGAACAACAAGAACAACAAGAACAACAAGAACAACAAGAACAACAAGAACAACAAGAACAACAAGAACAACAAGAACAACAAGAACAACAAGAACAACAAGAACAACAAGAACAACAAGAACAACAAGAACAACAAGAACAACAAGAACAACAAGAACAACAAGAACAACAAGAACAACAAGAACAACAAGAACAACAAGAACAACAAGAACAACAAGAACAACAAGAACAACAAGAACAACAAGTACAACAAGAACAACAAGAACAACAACAAGAACGAAAAGAATAACAGCAACAAGAACAACAAAAACAACAACAACATGAACAACAAGAACAACAAGAACGACAAGAACAGCAACAACAAGAACAACAAGAACAACAAGAACAACAAGAATAACAAGAACAAGAAGAACAACAATAACAACAAGAACAACGAGAACAACAAGAACATCAACAACAAGAGCAACAAGAACAACATGAACAACAAGAACAACAAGAACAACAAGAACAACAAGAACAACAAGAACAACAAGAACAACAAGAACAACAAGAACAACAAGAACAACAAGAACAACAAGAACAACAAGAACAACAAGAACAACAAGTACAACAAGAACAACAAGAACAACAAGTACAACAAGAACAACAAGAACGAAAAGAATAACAACAACAAGAACAACAAAACCAACAACAACATGAACAACAAGAACAACAGGAACGACAAGAACAAGAACAACAAGAACAACAAGAACAACAAGAACAACAAGAACAACAAGAACAACAAGAACAACAAGAACAACAAGAACAACAAGAACAACAAGAACAACAAGAACAACAAGAACAACAAGAACAACAAGAACAACAAGATCAACAAGAACAACAAGAACAACAAGAACAACAAGAACAACAAGAACAACAAGAACAACAAGAACAACAAGAACAACAAGAACAACAAGAACAACAAGAACAACAAGAACAACAAGAACAACAAGAACAACAACAAGAACAAGAACAACAAGAACAAGAACAACAAGAACAACAAGAACAACAAGAACAACAAGAACAACAAGTACAACAAGAACAACAAGAACAACAACAAGAACGAAAAGAATAACGGCAACAAGAACAACAAAAACAACAACAACATGAACAACAAGAACAACAAGAACGACAAGAACAGCAACAACAAGAACAACAAGAACAACAAGAACAACAAGAATAACAAGAACAAGAAGAACAACAAGAACAACAAGAACAACAAGAACAACAACAACAAGAACGAGAAGAACAACATCAACAAGAACAACAAAAACAACAACAACATGAACAACAAGAACAACAAGAACAGCAAGAACAACAACAACAACAAGAACAACAAGAACAAGGACAGCAAGGACAACAACAACAAGAACTACATGAACAACAACAACAAGAACAAGAACAACAACAAAAACAGGACCAACATGAACAACAACAACAAGAACAACAAGAACAACAAGAACAACAACATCAAGAACCACTAGAACAAGAACAACAAGAACAACAAAAACAACCAAAACAACAAGAACAATAACAACAACAAGATCAACAACAACAACAACAAGAACAACAACAACAACAACAACAACAACAACAACAACAAGAACAACAACAACATGAACAACAAGAACATCAAAAACCAGAGCAACAAGAACAATTAGAACAACAAGAACAACAAGAACATCAACAACCAGAACAACAAGAACAACAAGAACAACAAGACCAACAAGAACAACAAGAACAACAAGAACAACAAGAACAACGAGAACAACAAGAACAACGAGAACAACAAGAACAACAAGAACAACAAGAACAACAAGAACAACAAGAACAACAAGAACAACAAGAACAACAAGAACAACAAGAACAACAAGAACAACAAGAACAACAAGAACAACAAGTACATCAAGAACAACAAGAACAACAAGAACAACAAGAACAACAAGAACAACAAGAACAACAAGAACAACAACATCAAGAACGACAAGAACAACAACATCAAGAACGACAAGAACAACAACAACAAGAATAACAAAAACAACAACATGAACAACAAGAACAATAAGAACAACAACAACAAGAACCACTAGAACAACAACAACAAGAACAACAAGAGCAACAAGAACAACAACAACAACAACAACAACAACAAGATCAACAAGAACAACAAGAACAACAAGAACAACATGAACATCAAGAACAACAAGAACATCAAGAACAACAAGAACAACAAGAACAACAAGAGCAACAAGAACAACAAGAACAACAAGAACAACAAGAACAACAAGAACAACAAGAACAACAAGAACAACAAGAACAACAAGAACAACAAGAACAACAAGAACAACAAGAACAACAAGAACAACAAGAACAACAAGAACAACAAGAACAACAAGAACAACAAGAACAACAAGAACTACAAGATCAACAAGAACAACAAGAACAACAAGAACAACAAGAACAACAAGAACAACAAGAACAACAAGAACAACAAGAACAACAAGAACAACAAGAACAACAAGAACAACAAGTACAACAAGAGCAACAAGAACAACAACAACAACAACGATAAGAACAAAAACAACAAGAACGACAAGAACAACAACAACAAGAACAACAACAACAAGAACAACAAGAACAACAAGAACAACAAGAACAACAAGAACAACAAGAACATCAAGAACAACAAGAACAACAAGAACAACAAGAACAAGATCATCAAGAACAACAAGAACAACAAGAACAACAAGAACAACAAGAACAACTAGAACAACAAGAACAACAAGAACAACAAGAACAACAAGAACAACAAGAACAACAAGAACAACAAGAACAACAAGAACAACAAGAACAAGAACAACAACAACGACAAGAACAAAAACAACAAGAACGACAAGAACAACAACAACAAGAACAACACAAACAACAACAACATGATCAACAAGAACAACAAGAACGACAAGAACAACAAGAACAACAAGAACAACGAGAACAACAAGAGCAACAAGTACAACAAGAACAACAAGAACAACAAGAACAACAAGAACAACAAGAACAACAAGAGCAACAAGAACAACAAGAACAACAAGAACAACAAGAACAACAAGAGCAACAAGAACAACAAGAGCAACAAGAGCAACAAGAACAACAAGAACAACAAGAACAACAAGAACAACAAGAACAACAACAACAAGAACAACAAGAACAACAACAACAACAAAAACAGGAACAACAACAACAACAAGAACAACAAGAAGAACAACAACAACATGAACAACAAGAACATCAACAACCAGATCAACAAGAACAACAATAACAACAAGAACAACAAGAACAACAAGAACGACACGAACAGCCGGTACAACAAGAACAACAAGAACAACAAGAACAACAAGAACAAGAACAACATCAACAACAACAACAACAAAAACAACAACAACATGAACAACAAGAACAACAAGAACAACAAGAACAACAAGAACAACAAGAACAACAAGAACAACAAGAACAACAAGAACAACAAGAACAACAACAACAAGAACAACAAGAACAGCAAGAACAACAAGAACAACAACAACAAGAACAGCAAGAACAACAACAACAAGAACTACATGAACAACAACAACAAGAACAACAAGAACAACAACAACAACAAAAACAGGAACAACAACAAGAACAACAACAAGAACAACAACAACATGAACAACAAGAACATCAACAACCAGATCAACAAGAACAACAATAACAACAAGAACAACAAGAACAACAAGAACATCAAGAACAACGAGAACAACAAGAACAACAAGAACGACACGAACAGCCGGTACAACAAGAACAACAAGAACAACAAGAACAACCTGAACAACAACAACAAGAACAACAAGAACAACAACAACATGAACAACAAGAACATCAACAACCAGAACAACAAGAACAACAAGAACAACAAGAACAACAAGAACATCAAGAACAACAAGAACAACAAGAACAACAAGAACGACACGAACAGCCGGTACAACAAGAACAACAAGAACAACAAGAACAACAAGAACAAGAACAACATCAACAACAACAACAACAAAAACAACAACAACATGAACAACAAGAACAACAAGAACAACAAGAACAACAAGAACAACAAGAACAACAAGAACAACAAGAACAACAAGAACAACAAGAACAACAACAACAAGAACAACAAGAACAGCAAGAACAACAAGAACAACAACAACAAGAACAGCAAGAACAACAACAACAAGAACTACATGAACAACAACAACAAGAACAACAAGAACAACAACAACAACAAAAACAGGAACAACAACAAGAACAACAACAAGAACAACAACAACATGAACAACAAGAACATCAACAACCAGATCAACAAGAACAACAATAACAACAAGAACAACAAGAACAACAAGAACATCAAGAACAACGAGAACAACAAGAACAACAAGAACGACACGAACAGCCGGTACAACAAGAACAACAAGAACAACAAGAACAACCTGAACAACAACAACAAGAACAACAAGAACAACAACAACATGAACAACAAGAACATCAACAACCAGAACAACAAGAACAACAAGAACAACAAGAACAACAAGAACAACAAGAACAACAAGAACAACAAGAACAACAAGAACAACAAGAACAACAAGAACAACAAGAACAACAAGAACAACAAGAACAACAAGAACAACGAGAACAACAAGAACAACAAGAACAACAAGAACAACAAGAACAACAAGAACAACAAGAACAACAAGAACAACAAGATCAAC
>NW_027476089.1:1345000-1347500 GCF_051020955.1 Megalopta genalis | reverse complement strand
CAAGAACAACAACAACGACAAGAACAAAAACAACAA
Organism: Megalopta genalis; assembly: GCF_051020955.1. Taxonomy (NCBI): domain Eukaryota; kingdom Metazoa; phylum Arthropoda; class Insecta; order Hymenoptera; family Halictidae; genus Megalopta; species Megalopta genalis. Next base: position 1,347,464 of record NW_027476089.1, on the reverse strand, counting down.
GAACGACAAGAACAACAACAACAAGAACAACACAAACAACAACAACATGATCAACAAGAACAACAAGAACGACAAGAACAACAAGAACAACAAGAACAACGAGAACAACAAGAGCAACAAGTACAACAAGAACAACAAGAACAACAAGAACAACAAGAACAACAAGAACAACAAGAGCAACAAGAACAACAAGAACAACAAGAACAACAAGAACAACAAGAGCAACAAGAACAACAAGAGCAACAAGAGCAACAAGAACAACAAGAACAACAAGAACAACAAGAACAACAAGAACAACAACAACAAGAACAACAAGAACAACAACAACAACAAAAACAGGAACAACAACAACAACAAGAACAACAAGAAGAACAACAACAACATGAACAACAAGAACATCAACAACCAGATCAACAAGAACAACAATAACAACAAGAACAACAAGAACAACAAGAACAACAAGAACATCAAGAACAACAAGAACAACAAGAACAACAAGAACGACACGAACAGCCGGTACAACAAGAACAACAAGAACAACAAGAACAACAAGAACAAGAACAACATCAACAACAACAACAACAAAAACAACAACAACATGAACAACAAGAACAACAAGAACAACAAGAACAACAAGAACAACAAGAACAACTAGAACAACAAGAACAACAAGAACAACAAGAACAACAACAACAAGAACAACAAGAACAGCAAGAACAACAAGAACAACAACAACAAGAACAGCAAGAACAACAACAACAAGAACTACATGAACAACAACAACAAGAACAACAAGAACAACAACAACAACAAAAACAGGAACAACAACAAGAACAACAACAAGAACAACAACAACATGAACAACAAGAACATCAACAACCAGATCAACAAGAACAACAATAACAACAAGAACAACAAGAACAACAAGAACATCAAGAACAACGAGAACAACAAGAACAACAAGAACGACACGAACAGCCGGTACAACAAGAACAACAAGAACAACAAGAACAACCTGAACAACAACAACAAGAACAACAAGAACAACAACAACATGAACAACAAGAACATCAACAACCAGAACAACAAGAACAACAAGAACAACAAGAACAACAAGAACAACAAGAACAACAAGAACAACAAGAACAACAAGAACAACAAGAACAACAAGAACAACAAGAACAACAAGAACAACAAGAACAACAAGAACAACGAGAACAACAAGAACAACAAGAACAACAAGAACAACAAGAACAACAAGAACAACAAGAACAACAAGAACAACAAGATCAACAAGAACAACAAGAACAACAAGAACAACAAGAACAACAAGAACAACAAGAACAACAAGAACAAGAACATCAAGAACAACAAGAACAACAAGAACAACAAGAACAACAAGAACAACTAGAACAACAAGAACAACAAGAACAACAAGAACAACAAGAACAACAAGAACAACAAGAACAACAAGAACAACAAGAACAACAAGAACAAGAACAACAACAACGACAAGAACAAAAACAACAAGAACGACAAGAACAACAACAACAAGAACAACACAAACAACAACAACATGATCAACAAGAACAACAAGAACGACAAGAACAACAAGAACAACAAGAACAACGAGAACAACAAGAGCAACAAGTACAACAAGAACAACAAGAACAACAAGAACAACAAGAACAACAAGAACAACAAGAGCAACAAGAACAACAAGAACAACAAGAACAACAAGAACAACAAGAGCAACAAGAACAACAAGAGCAACAAGAGCAACAAGAACAACAAGAACAACAAGAACAACAAGAACAACAAGAACAACAACAACAAGAACAACAAGAACAACAACAACAACAAAAACAGGAACAACAACAACAACAAGAACAACAAGAAGAACAACAACAACATGAACAACAAGAACATCAACAACCAGATCAACAAGAACAACAATAACAACAAGAACAACAAGAACAACAAGAACAACAAGAACATCAAGAACAACAAGAACAACAAGAACAACAAGAACGACACGAACAGCCGGTACAACAAGAACAACAAGAACAACAAGAACAACAAGAACAAGAACAACATCAACAACAACAACAACAAAAACAACAACAACATGAACAACAAGAACAACAAGAACAACAAGAACAACAAGAACAACAAGAACAACTAGAACAACAAGAACAACAAGAACAACAAGAACAACAACAACAAGAACAACAAGAACAGCAAGAACAACAAGAACAACAACAACAAGAACAGCAAGAACAACAACAACAAGAACTACATGAACAACAACAACAAGAACAACAAGAACAACAACAACAACAAAAACAGGAACAACAACAAGAACAACAACAAGAACAACAACAACATGAACAACAAGAACATCAACAACCAGATCAACAAGAACAACAATAACAACAAGAACAACAAGAACAACAAGAACATC
>NW_027476089.1:1290000-1292500 GCF_051020955.1 Megalopta genalis | reverse complement strand
ACAACATGAAAAACAAGAACAACAAGAACAACAAGAGCAACAAGAACAACAAGACCAACAAGAACAACAAGAATAACAAGAACAACAAGAACAACAAGAACAACAAGAACAGCAAGAACAACCAGAACAGCAAGAACAACAAGAACAAGAACAGCAAGAACAACAAGAACAACAAGAACGACAAGAACAACAACAACAAGAACAACAAGATCAACAAGAACAACAAGAACAACAACAACAAGAACGACAAGGACAACAACAACAAGAACAACAAAAACAACAACAACATGAACAACAAGATCAACAAGAACAACAAGAACAACAAGAACAACAAGAACATCAAGAACAACAAGAACAACAAGAACAACAAGAACAACAAGAACAACAAGAACAACAAGAACAACAAGAACAACAAGAACAACAAGAACAACAAGAACAACAAGAACAACAAGAACAACAAGAACAACAAGAACAACAAGAACAACAAGAACGACAAGAACAACAAGAACGACAAGAACAACAAGAACAACAAGAACAACAAGAACAACAAGAACAACAAGAGCAACAAGAACAACAAGAACAACAAGAACAACAAGAACAACAAGAACAACAAGTACAACAAGAACAACAAGAACAAGGACAGCAAGGACAACAACAACAAGAACTACATGAACAACAAACAACAAGAACAACAACAACAACAAAAACAGGCCCAACATGAACAACAACAGCAAGAACAACAAGAACAACAAGAACAACATGAAAAACAAGAACAACAAGAACAACAAGAGCAACAAGAACAACAAGAACAACAAGAACAACAAGAATAACAAGAACAACAAGAACAACAAGAACAACAAGAACAGCAAGAACAACCAGAACAGCAAGAACGACAAGAACAAGAACAGCAAGAACAACAAGAACAACAAGAACGACAAGAACAACAACAACAAGAACAACAAGATCAACAAGAACAACAAGAACAACAACAACAAGAACGACAAGGACAACAACAACAAGAACAACAAAAACAACAACAACATGAACAACAAGATCAACAAGAACAACAAGAACAACAAGAACAACAAGAACAACAAGAACAACAAGAACAACAAGAACAACAAGAACAACAAGAACAACAAGAACAACAAGAACAACAAGAACAACAAGAACAACAAGAACAACAAGAACAACAAGAACAACAAGAACAACAAGAACAACAAGAACAACAAGAACAACAAGAACAACAAGAACAACAAGAACAACAAGAACAACAAGAACAACGAGAACAACAAGAACAACAAGAACAACAAGAACAACAAGAACAACAAGAACAACAAGAACAACAAGAACAACAAGAACAACAAGATCAACAAGAACAACAAGAACAACAAGAACAACAAGAACAACAAGAACAACAAGAACAACAAGAACAACAAGAACAACAAGAACAACAACAACAAGAACAACAAGAACAGCAAGAACAACAAGAACAACAAGAACAACAAGAACAAGAACAGCAAGAACAAGAACAACAAGAACTACATGAACAACAACAACAAGAACAACAACAACAACAACAACAACAAAAACAGGAACAACAACAACAACAAGAACAACAACAAGAACAACAACAACATGAACAACAAGAACATCAACAACCAGATCAACAAGAACAACAATAACAACAAGAACAACAAGAACAACAAGAACAACAAGAACAACAAGAACAACAAGAACAACAAGAACAACAAGAACAACAAGAACAACAAGAACAACAAGAACAACCAGAACAACAAGAACAACAAGAACAACAAGAACAACAAGAACAACAAGAACAACAAGAACAACAAGAACAACAAGAACAACAAGAACAACAAGAACAACAAGAACAACAAGAACAACAAGAACAACAAGAACAACAAGAACAACAAGAACGACAAGAACAACAAGAACGACAAGAACAACAAGAACAACAAGAACAACAAGAACAACAAGAACAACAAGAGCAACAAGAACAACAAGAACAACAAGAACAACAAGAACAACAAGAACAACAAGAACAAGGACAGCAAGGACAACAACAACAAGAACTACATGAACAACAACAACAAGAACAACAACAACAACAAAAACAGGCCCAACATGAACAACAACAGCAAGAACAACAAGAACAACAACAAGAACCACTAGAACAAGAACAACAAGAACAACAAGAACAACATGAAAAACAAGAACAACAAGAACAACAAGAGCAACAAGAACAACAAGACCAACAAGAACAACAAGAATAACAAGAACAACAAGAACAACAAGAACAACAAGAACAGCAAGAACAACCAGAACAGCAAGAACAACAAGAACAAGAACAGCAAGAACAACAAGAACAACAAGAACGACAAGAACAACAACAACAAGAACAACAAGATCAACAAGAACAACAAGAACAACAACAACAAGAACGACAAGGACAACAACAACAAGAACAACAAAAACAACA
>NW_027476089.1:1277500-1285000 GCF_051020955.1 Megalopta genalis | reverse complement strand
AACAACAAGAACAACAAGAACAGCAAGAACAACCTGAACAGCAAGAACAACAAGAACAAGAACAGCAAGAACAACAAGAACAACAAGAACGACAAGAACAACAACAACAAGAACAACAAGATCAACAAGAACAACAAGAACAACAACAACAAGAACGACAAGGACAACAACAACAAGAACAACAAAAACAACAACAACATGAACAACAAGATCAACAAGAACAACAAGAACAACAAGAACAACAAGAACATCAAGAGCAACAAGAACAACAAGAACAACAAGAACAACAAGAACAACAAGAACAACAAGAACAACAAGAACAACAAGAACAACAAGAACAACAAGAACAACAAGAACAACAAGAACAACAAGAACAACAAGAACAACAAGAACAACAAGAACAACAAGAACGACAAGAACAACAAGAACGACAAGAACAACAAGAACAACAAGAACAACAAGAACAACAAGAACAACAAGAGCAACAAGAACAACAAGAACAACAAGAACAACAAGAACAACAAGAGCAACAAGTACAACAAGAACAACAAGAACAAGGACAGCAAGGACAACAACAACAAGAACTACATGAACAACAACAACAAGAACAACAACAACAACAAAAACAGGCCCAACATGAACAACAACAGCAAGAACAACAAGAACAACAACAAGAACCACTAGAACAAGAACAGCAAGAACAACAAGAACAACATGAAAAACAAGAACAACAAGAACAACAAGAGCAACAAGAACAACAAGAACAACAAGAACAACAAGAATAACAAGAACAACAAGAACAACAAGAACAACAAGAACAGCAAGAACAACCAGAACAGCAAGAACAACAAGAACAAGAACAGCAAGAACAACAAGAACAACAAGAACGACAAGAACAACAACAACAAGAACAACAAGATCAACAAGAACAACAAGAACAACAACAACAAGAACGACAAGGACAACAACAACAAGAACAACAAAAACAACAACAACATGAACAACAAGATCAACAAGAACAACAAGAACAACAAGAACAACAAGAACATCAAGAACAACAAGAACAACAAGAACAACAAGAACAACAAGAACAACAAGAACAACAAGAACAACAAGAACAACAAGAACAACAAGAACAACAAGAACAACAAGAACAACAAGAACAACAAGAACAACAAGAACAACAAGAACAACAAGGACAACAAGAACAACCGGAACAACAAGAACAACAAGAACAACAAGAACAACAAGAACAACAAGAACAACAAGAACAACAAGAACAACAAGAACAACAAGAACAACAAGAACAACAAGAACAACAAGAACAACAAGAACAACAAGAACAACAAGAACAACAGGAACAACAAGAACAACAAGAACAACAAGAACAACAAGAACAACAAGAACAACAAGAACAACAAGAACAACAAGAACAACAAGAACAACAAGAACAACAAGAACAACAAGAACTACAAGAACAACAAGAACAACAACAAGAACAACAAGAACAACAAAAACAACAACAACATGAACAACAAGAACAACAAGAACAACAAGAACAACAAGAACAACAAGAACAACAAGAACAACAAGAACAACAAGAACAACAAGAACAACAAGAACAACAAGAACAACAAGAACAACAAGAACAACAAGAACAACAAGAACAACAAGAACAACAAGAACAACAAGAACAACAAGAACAACAACAAGAACAACAAAAACAACAACAACATGAACAACAAGAACAACAAGAACAACAAGAACAACAAGAACAACAAGAACAACAAGAACTACAAGAACAACAAGAACAACAACAAGAACAACAAAAACAACAACAACATGAACAACAAGAACAACAAGAACAACAAGAACAACAAGAACAACAAGAACAACAAGAACAACAAGAACAACAAGAGCAACAAGAACAACAAGAGCAACAAGAACAACAAGAACAACAAGAACAACAAGAACAACAAGAACAACAAGAACAACAAGAACAACAAGAACAACAAGAACAACAAGAACAACAAGAACAACAACAAGAACAAGAACAAGAACAACAACAAGAACAACCATAACAACCATATCAACAAGAACAACAAGAACAACAAGAACAACAAGAACAACAAGAACAACAAGAACAACAAGAACAACAAGAACAACAAGAACAACAAGAACAACAAGAACAACAAGAACAACAAGAACAACAAGAACAACAAGAACAACAAGAACAACAAGAACAACAAGAACAACAAGAACAACAAGAACAACAAGAACAACAAGAACAACAAGAACAACAAGAACAACAAGAACAACAAGAACAACAAGAACAACAAGAACAACAAGAACAACAAGAACAACAAGAACAACAAGAACAACAAGAACAACAAGAACAACAAGAACAACAAGAACAACGACAAGAACAAGAACAACAAGAACAACAAGAACAACAAGGACAACAAGAACAACAAGAACAACAAGAGCAACAAGAACAACAAGAACAACAAGAACAACAAGAACAACAAGAACAAGAAGAACAACAAGAACAACAAGAACAACAAGAACAACAAGGACAACAAGAACAACAAGAACAACAAGAGCAACAAGAACAACAAGAACAACAAGAACAACAAGAACAACAAGAACAACAAGAACAACAAGAACAACTAGAACAACAAGAACAACAAGAACAACAAGAACAAGAACAACAACAACGACAAGAACAAAAACAACAAGAACGACAAGAACAACAACAACAAGAACAACGCAAACAACAACAACATGATCAACAAGAACAACAAGAACGACAAGAACAACAAGAACAACAAGAACAACGAGAACAACAAGAGCAACAAGAACAACAAGAACAACAAGAACAACAAGAACAACAAGAACAACAAGAACAACAAGAGCAACAAGAACAACAAGAACAACAAGAACAACAAGAACAACAAGAACAACAAGAACAACAAGAACAACAAGAACAACAAGAACAACAAGAACAACAAGAACAACAAGAACAACAAGAACAAGAACATCAAGAACAACAAGAACAACAAGAACAACAAGAACAACAAGAACAACTAGAACAACAAGAACAACAAGAACAACAAGAACAACAAGAACAACAAGAACAACAAGAACAACAAGAACAACAAGTACAACAAGAACAACAAGAACAAGGACAGCAAGGACAACAACAACAAGAACTACATGAACAACAACAACAACAACAACAACAACAACAAAAACAGGCCCAACATGAACAACAACAGCAAGAACAACAAGAACAACAACAAGAACCACTAGAACAAGAACAACAAGAACAACAAGAACAACATGAAAAACAAGAACAACAAGAACAACAAGAACAACAAGAACAACAAGAACAACAAGAATAACAAGAACAACAAGAACAACAAGAACAACAAGAACAGCAAGAACAACCAGAACAGCAAGAACAACAAGAACAAGAACAACAAGAACAACAAGAACAACAAGAACAACAAGAACAACAAGAACAACAAGAACAACAAGAACAACAAGAACAACAAGAACAACAAGAACAACAGGAACAACAAGAACAACAAGAACAACAAGAACAACAAGAACAACAAGAACAACAAGAACAACAAGAACAACAAGAACAACAAGAACAACAAGAACAACAAGAACAACAAGAACAACAAGAACTACAAGAACAACAAGAACAACAACAAGAACAACAAGAACAACAAAAACAACAAAAACAACAACAACATGAACAACAAGAACAACAAGAACAACAAGAACAACAAGAACAACAAGAACAACAAGAACAACAAGAACAACAAGAACAACAAGAACAACAAGAACAACAAGAACAACAAGAACAACAAGAACAACAAGAACAACAAGAACAACAAGAACAACAAGAACAACAAGAACAACAAGAACAACAAGAACAACAAGAACAACAAGAACAACAAGAACAACAAGAACAACAAGAACAACAAGAACAACAAGAACAACAACAAGAACAACAAAAACAACAACAACATGAACAACAAGAACAACAAGAACAACAAGAACAACAAGAACAACAAGAACTACAAGAACAACAAGAACAACAACAAGAACAACAAAAACAACAACAACATGAACAAAAAGAACAACAAGAACAACAAGAACAACAAGAACAACAAGAACAACAAGAACAACAAGAACAACAAGAACAACAAGAGCAACAAGAACAACAAGAGCAACAAGAACAACAAGAACAACAAGAACAACAAGAACAACAAGAACAACAAGAACAACAAGAACAACAAGAACAACAAGAACAACAAGAACAACAAGAACAACAACAAGAACAAGAACAAGAACAACAACAAGAACAACCATAACAACCATAACAACAAGAACAACAAGAACAACAAGAACAACAAGAACAACAAGAACAACAAGAACAACAAGAACAACAAGAACAACAAGAACAACAAGAACAACAAGAACAACAAGAACAACAAGAACAACAAGAACAACAAGAACAACAAGAACAACAAGAACAACAAGAACAACAAGAACAACAAGAACAACAAGAACAACAAGAACAACAAGAACAACAAGAACAACAAGAACAACAAGAACAACAAGAACAACAAGAACAACAAGAACAACAAGAACAACAAGAACAACAAGAACAACAAGAACAACAAGAACAACGACAAGAACAAGAACAACAAGAACAACAAGAACAACAAGGACAACAAGAACAACAAGAACAACAAGAGCAACAAGAACAACAAGAACAACAAGAACAACAAGAACAACAAGAACAAGAAGAACAACAAGAACAACAAGAACAACAAGAACAACAAGGACAACAAGAACAACAAGAACAACAAGAGCAACAAGAACAACAAGAACAACAAGAACAACAAGAACAACAAGAACAACAAGAACAACAAGAACAACTAGAACAACAAGAACAACAAGAACAACAAGAACAAGAACAACAACAACGACAAGAACAAAAACAACAAGAACGACAAGAACAACAACAACAAGAACAACGCAAACAACAACAACATGATCAACAAGAACAACAAGAACGACAAGAACAACAAGAACAACAAGAACAACGAGAACAACAAGAGCAACAAGAACAACAAGAACAACAAGAACAACAAGAACAACAAGAACAACAAGAACAACAAGAGCAACAAGAACAACAAGAACAACAAGAACAACAAGAACAACAAGAACAACAAGAACAACAAGAACAACAAGAACAACAAGAACAACAAGAACAACAAGAACAACAAGAACAAGAACATCAAGAACAACAAGAACAACAAGAACAACAAGGACAACAAGAACAACTAGAACAACAAGAACAACAAGAACAACAAGAACAACAAGAACAACAAGAACAACAAGAACAACAAGAACAACAAGAACAAGAACAACAACAACGACAAGAACAAAAACAACAAGAACGACAAGAACAACAACAACAAGAACAACACAAACAACAACAACATGATCAACAAGAACGACAAGAACAACAACAACAAGAACAACACAAACAACAACAACATGATCAACAAGAACAACAAGAACGACAAGAACAACAAGAACAACAAGAACAACGAGAACAACAAGAGCAACAAGAACAACAAGAACAACAAGAACAACAAGAACAACAAGAACAACACGAACAACAAGAGCAACAAGAACAACAAGAACAACAAGAACAACAAGAACAACAAGAGCAACAAGAACAACAAGAGCAACAAGAGCAACAAGAACAACAAGAACAACAAGAACAACAAGAACAACAAGAACAACAAGAACAACAAGAACTACAAGAACAACAAGAACAACAACAAGAACAACAAAAACAACAACAACATGAACAACAAGAACAACAAGAACAACAAGAACAACAAGAACAACAAGAACAACAAGAACAACAAGAACAACAAGAGCAACAAGAACAACAAGAACAACAAGAACAACAAGAACAACAAGAACAACAAGAACAACAAGAACAACAAGAACAACAAGAACAACAAGAACAACAAGGACAACAAGACCAACAAGAACAACAAGAACAACAAGAACAACAAGAACAACAAGAACAACAAGAACAACAAGAACAACAAGAACAACAAGAACAACAAGAACAACAAGAACAACAACAACAAGAACAACAAGAACAGCAAGAACAACAAGAACAGCAAGAACAACAACAACAAGAACTACATGAACAACAACAACAAGAACAACAAGAACAACAACAACAACAAAAACAGGAACAACAACAACAACAAGAACAACAACAAGAACAACAACAACATGAACAACAAGAACATCAACAACCAGATCAACAAGAACAACAATAACAACAAGAACAACAAGAACAACAAGAACAACAAGAACATCAAGAACAACAAGAACAACAAGAACAACAAGAACGACACGAACAGCCGGTACAACAAGAACAACAAGAACAACAAGAACAACAACAACATCAACAACAACAACAACAACAAAAACAACAACAACATGAACAACAAGAACAACAAGAACAACAAGAACAACAAGAACAACAAGAACAACAAGAACAACAAGAACAACAAGAACAACAAGAACAACAAGAACAACAACAACAAGAACAACAAGAACAGCAAGAACAACAAGAACAACAACAACAAGAACAGCAAGAACAACAACAACAAGAACTACATGAACAACAACAACAAGAACAACAAGAACAACAACAACAACAAAAACAGGAACAACAACAAGAACAACAACAAGAACAACAACAACATGAACAACAAGAACATCAACAACCAGATCAACAAGAACAACAATAACAACAAGAACCACAAGAACAACAAGAACATCAAGAACAACGAGAACAACAAGAACAACAACAACAAGAACAACAAGAACAACAACAACATGAACAACAAGAACATCAACAACCAGAACAACAAGAACAACAAGAACAACAAGAACAACAAGAACAACAAGAACAACAAGAACAACAAGAACAACAAGAACAACAAGAACAACAAGAACAACAAGAACAACAAGAACAACAAGAACAACAAGAACAACAAGAACAACAAGAACAACGAGAACAACGAGAACAACAAGAACAACAAGAACAACAAGAACAACAAGAACAACAAGAACAGCAAGAACAACCAGAACAGCAAGAACAACAAGAACAAGAACAGCAAGAACAACAAGAACAACAAGAACGACAAGAACAACAACAACAAGAACAACAAGATCAACAAGAACAACAAGAACAACAACAACAAGAACGACAAGGACAACAACAACAAAAACAACAACAACATGAACAACAAGATCAACAAGAACAACAAGAACAACAAGAACAACAAGAACATCAAGAACAACAAGAACAACAAGAACAACAAGAACAACAAGAACAACAAGAACAACAAGAACAACAAGAACAACAAGAACAACAAG
>NW_027476089.1:1255000-1260000 GCF_051020955.1 Megalopta genalis | reverse complement strand
ACAAGAACAACAAGAACAACAAGAACAACAAGAACAACAAGAACAACAAGAACAACAAGAACAACAAGAACAACAGGAACAACAAGAACAACAAGAACAACAAGAACAACAAGAACAACAAGAACAACAAGAACAACAAGAACAACAAGAATAACAAGAACAACAAGAACAACAAGAACAACAAGAACAACAAGAACTACAAGAACAACAAGAACAACAACAAGAACAACAAGAACAACAAAAACAACAACAACATGAACAACAAGAACAACAAGAACAACAAGAACAACAAGAACAACAAGAACAACAAGAACAACAAGAACAACAAGAACAACAAGAACAACAAGAACAACAAGAACAACAAGAACAACAAGAACAACAAGAACAACAAGAACAACAAGAACAACAAGAACAACAAGAACAACAAGAACAACAAGAACAACAACAAGAACAACAAAAACAACAACAACATGAACAACAAGAACAACAAGAACAACAAGAACAACAAGAACAACAAGAACAACAAGAACAACAAGAACTACAAGAACAACAAGAACAACAACAAGAACAACAAAAACAACAACAACATGAACAACAAGAACAACAAGAACAACAAGAACAACAAGAACAACAAGAACAACAAGAACAACAAGAGCAACAAGAACAACAAGAGCAACAAGAACAACAAGAACAACAAGAACAACAAGAACAACAAGAACAACAAGAACAACAAGAACAACAAGAACAACAAGAACAACAAGAACAACAAGAACAACAACAAGAACAAGAACAAGAACAACAACAAGAACAACCATAACAACCATAACAACAAGAACAACAAGAACAACAAGAACAACAAGAACAACAAGAACAACAAGAACAACAAGAACAACAAGAACAACAAGAACAACAAGAACAACAAGAACAACAAGAACAACAAGAACAACAAGAACAACAAGAACAACAAGAACAACAAGAACAACAAGAACAACAAGAACAACAAGAACAACAAGAACAACAAGAACAACAAGAACAACAAGAACAACAAGAACAACAAGAACAACAAGAACAACAAGAACAACAAGAACAACAAGAACAACAAGAACAACAAGAACAACAAGAACAACAAGAACAACAAGAACAACAAGAACAACAAGAACAACAAGAACAACAAGAACAACAAGAACAACAAGAGCAACAAGAACAACAAGAACAACAAGAACAACAAGAACAACAAGAACAAGAAGAACAACAAGAACAACAAGAACAACAAGAACAACAAGGACAACAAGAACAACAAGAACAACAAGAGCAACAAGAACAACAAGAACAACAAGAACAACAAGAACAACAAGAACAACAAGAACAACAAGAACAACTAGAACAACAAGAACAACAAGAACAACAAGAACAAGAACAACAACAACGACAAGAACAAAAACAACAAGAACGACAAGAACAACAACAACAAGAACAACGCAAACAACAACAACATGATCAACAAGAACAACAAGAACGACAAGAACAACAAGAACAACAAGAACAACGAGAACAACAAGAGCAACAAGAACAACAAGAACAACAAGAACAACAAGAACAACAAGAACAACAAGAACAACAAGAGCAACAAGAACAACAAGAACAACAAGAACAACAAGAACAACAAGAACAACAAGAACAACAAGAACAACAAGAACAACAAGAACAACAAGAACAACAAGAACAACAAGAACAAGAACATCAAGAACAACAAGAACAACAAGAACAACAAGAACAACAAGAACAACTAGAACAACAAGAACAACAAGAACAACAAGAACAACAAGAACAACAAGAACAACAAGTACAACAAGAACAACAAGAACAAGGACAGCAAGGACAACAACAACAAGAACTACATGAACAACAACAACAAGAACAACAACAACAACAAAAACAGGCCCAACATGAACAACAACAGCAAGAACAACAAGAACAACAACAAGAACCACTAGAACAAGAACAACAAGAACAACAAGAACAACATGAAAAACAAGAACAACAAGAACAACAAGAGCAACAAGAACAACAAGAACAACAAGAACAACAAGAATAACAAGAACAACAAGAACAACAAGAACAACAAGAACAGCAAGAACAACCAGAACAGCAAGAACAACAAGAACAAGAACAGCAAGAACAACAAGAACAACAAGAACGACAAGAACAACAACAACAAGGACAACAAGATCAACAACAACAACAAGGACAACAACAACAAGAACAACAAGAACAACAACAACAAGAACAACAAAAACAACAACAACATGAACAACAAGATCAACAAGAACAACAAGAACAACAAGAACAACAAGAACATCAAGAACAACAAGAACAACAAGAACAACAAGAACAACAAGAACAACAAGAACAACAAGAACAACAAGAACAACAAGAACAACAAGAACAACAAGAACAACAAGAACAACAAGAACAACAAGAACAACAAGAACAACAAGAACAACAAGGACAACAAGAACAACCGGAACAACAAGAACAACAAGAACAACAAGAACAACAAGAACAACAAGAACAACAAGAACAACAAGAACAACAAGAACAACAAGAACAACAAGAACAACAAGAACAACAAGAACAACAAGAACAACAGGAACAACAAGAACAACAAGAACAACAAGAACAACAAGAACAACAAGAACAACAAGAACAACAAGAACAACAAGAACAACAAGAACAACAAGAACAACAAGAACAACAAGAACAACAAGAACTACAAGAACAACAAGAACAACAACAAGAACAACAAGAACAACAAAAACAACAACAACATGAACAACAAGAACAACAAGAACAACAAGAACAACAAGAACAACAAGAACAACAAGAACAACAAGAACAACAAGAACAACAAGAACAACAAGAACAACAAGAACAACAAGAACAACAAGAACAACAAGAACAACAAGAACAACAAGAACAACAAGAACAACAAGAACAACAACAAGAACAACAAAAACAACAACAACATGAACAACAAGAACAACAAGAACAACAAGAACAACAAGAACAACAAGAACTACAAGAGCAACAAGAACAACAACAAGAACAACAAAAACAACAACAACATGAACAACAAGAACAACAAGAACAACAAGAACAACAA
Source organism: Megalopta genalis (assembly GCF_051020955.1). Lineage (NCBI taxonomy): Eukaryota > Metazoa > Arthropoda > Insecta > Hymenoptera > Halictidae > Megalopta > Megalopta genalis. Next base: position 1,256,837 of record NW_027476089.1, on the reverse strand, counting down.
GAACAACAAGAACAACAAGAACAACAAGAACAACAAGAGCAACAAGAACAACAAGAGCAACAAGAACAACAAGAGCAACAAGAACAACAAGAACAACAAGAACAACAAGAACAACAAGAACAACAAGAACAACAAGAACAACAAGAACAACAACAACAACAAGAACAAGAACAAGAACAACAACAAGAACAACCATAACAACCATAACAACAAGAACAACAAGAACAACAAGAACAACAAGAACAACAAGAACAACAAGAACAACAAGAACAACAAGAACAACAAGAACAACAAGAACAACAAGAACAACAAGAACAACAAGAACAACAAGAACAACAAGAACAACAAGAACAACAAGAACAACAAGAACAACAAGAACAACAAGAACAACAAGAACAACAAGAACAACAAGAACAACAAGAACAACAAGAACAACAAGAACAACAAGAACAACAAGAACAACAAGAACAACAAGAACAACAAGAACAACAAGAACAACAAGAACAACAAGAACAACAAGAACAACAAGAACAACAAGAACAACAAGAACAACAAGAGCAACAAGAACAACAAGAACAACAAGAACAACAAGAACAACAAGGACAACAAGAACAACAAGAGCAACAAGAGCAACAAGAACAACAAGAACAACAAGAACAACAAGAACAACAAGAACAAGAAGAACAACAAGAACAACAAGAACAACAAGAACAACAAGGACAACAAGAACAACAAGAACAACAAGAGCAACAAGAACAACAAGAACAACAAGAACAACAAGAACAACAAGAACAACAAGAACAACAAGAACAACTAGAACAACAAGAACAACAAGAACAACAAGAACAAGAACAACAACAACGACAAGAACAAAAACAACAAGAACGACAAGAACAACAACAACAAGAACAACGCAAACAACAACAACATGATCAACAAGAACAACAAGAACGACAAGAACAACAAGAACAACAAGAACAACGAGAACAACAAGAGCAACAAGAACAACAAGAACAACAAGAACAACAAGAACAACAAGAACAACAAGAACAACAAGAACAACAAGAACAACAAGAACAACAAGAACAACAAGAACAACGACAAGAACAACAAGAACAACAAGAACAACAAGGACAACAAGAACAACAAGAACAACAAGAACAACAAGAACAACAAGAACAACAAGAACAACAAGAACAACAAGAACAACAAGAGCAACAAGAACAACAAGAACAACAAGAACAACAAGAACAAGAAGAACAACAAGAACAACAAGAACAACAAGAACAACAAGGACAACAAGAACAACAAGAACAACAAGAGCAACAAGAACAACAAGAACAACAAGAACAACAAGAACAACAAGAACAACAAGAACAACAAGAACAACTAGAACAACAAGAACAACAAGAACAACAAGAACAAGAACAACAACAACGACAAGAACAAAAACAACAAGAACGACAAGAACAACAACAACAAGAACAACGCAAACAACAACAACATGATCAACAAGAACAACAAGAACGACAAGAACAACAAGAACAACAAGAACAACGAGAACAACAAGAGCAACAAGAACAACAAGAACAACAAGAACAACAAGAACAACAAGAACAACAAGAACAACAAGAGCAACAAGAACAACAAGAACAACAAGAACAACAAGAACAACAAGAACAACAAGAACAACAAGAACAACAAGAACAACAAGAACAACAAGAACAACAAGAACAACAAGAACAAGAACATCAAGAACAACAAGAACAACAAGAACAACAAGGACAACAAGAACAACTAGAACAACAAGAACAACAAGAACAACAAGAACAACAAG
>NW_027476089.1:1195000-1205000 GCF_051020955.1 Megalopta genalis | reverse complement strand
ACAACAAGAACAACAAGAACAACAAGAACAACAAGAACAACAAGAACAACAAGAACAACAAGAACAACAAGAACAACAAGAACAGCAAGAACAAGAACAGCAAGAACAACAAGAACAACAAGAAAACCAAGAACAACAAGAACAACAAGAACAACAAGAACAACAAGAACAACAAGAACAACAAGAACAACAAGAACAACAAGAACAACAAGAACAACAAGAACAACAAGAACAACAAGAACAACAAGAACAACAAGAACAACAAGAACAACAAGAACAACAAGAACAACAAGAACAACAAGAACAACAAGAACAACAAGAACAACAAGAACATCACGAACAACAAGAACAACAAGAACAACAAGAAAAGCAAGAACAACAACAACAAGAACGACAAGAACAACAACAACATGAACAACAAGAACATCAACAACCAAAACAACAAGAACAACAACAACAAGAACAACTAGAACAACAACAACAAGAACAACAAGAGCAACAAGAACAACAAGAACAACAAGAACAACGAGAACAACAAGAACAACAAGAACAACAAGAACAACAAGAACAACAAGAACAACAAGAACAACAAGAACAACAACAACAAGAACAACAAGAACAGCAAGAACAACAAGAACAACAACAACAAGAACAGCAAGAACAACAACAACAAGAACTACATGAACAACAACAACAAGAACAACAAGAACAACAACAACAACAAAAACAGGAACAACAACAAGAACAACAACAAGAACAACAACAAAATGAACAACAAGAACATCAACAAACAGATCAACAAGAACAACAATAACAACAAGAACAACAAGAACATCAAGAACAACGAGAACAACAAGAACAACAAGAACGACACGAACAGCCGGTACAACAAGAACAACAAGAACAACAAGAACAACAAGAACAACCTGAACAACAACAACAAGAACAACAAGAACAACAACAACATGAACAACAAGAACATCAACAACCAGAACAACAAGAACAACAAGAACAACAACAACATGAACAACAAGAACATCAACAACCAGAACAACAAGAACAACAAGAACAACAAGAACAACAAGAACAACAAGAACAACAAGAACAACAAGAACAACAAGAACAACAAGAACAACAAGAACAACAAGAACAACAAGAACAACAAGAACAACAAGAACAACAAGAACAACAAGAACAACAAGAACAACAAGAACAACGAGAACAACAAGAACAACAAGAACAACAAGAACAACAAGAACAACAAGAACAACAAGAACAACAAGATCAACAAGAACAACAAGAACAACAAGAACAACAAGAACAACAAGAACAACAAGAACAACAAGAACAACAAGAACAACAAGAACAACAAGAACAACAAGAACAACAACAACAAGAACAACAAGAACAGCAAGAACAACAAGAACAACAAGAACAACAAGAACAACAACAACAACAAAAACAGGAACAACAACAACAACAAGAACAACAACAAGAACAACAACAACAACAAAAACAGGAACAACAACAACAACAAGAACAACAACAAGAACAACAACAACAACATGAACAACAAGAACATCAACAACCAGATCAACAAGAACAACAATAACAACAAGAACAACAAGAACAACAAGAACAACAAGAACATCAAGAACAACAAGAACAACAAGAACAACACGAACGACACGAACAGCCGGTACAACAAGAACAACAAGAACAACAAGAGCAACAAGAACAACAAGAACAACAAGAACAACAAGAACAACAAGAACAACAAGAACAACAAGAGCAACAAGAACAACAAGAACAACAAGAACAACAAGAGCAACAAGAACAACAAGAACAACAAGAACAACAATAACAACAAGAACAACAAGAACAACAAGAACAACAAGAACAACAAGAACAACAAGAACAACAAGAACAACAAGAACAACAAGAATAACAAGAACAACAAGAACAACAAGAACAACGACAAGAACAAGAACAACAAGAACAACAAGAACAACAAGGACAACAAGAACAACAAGAACAACAAGAACAACAAGAACAACAACAACATCAACAACAACAACAACAAAAATAACAACAACATGAACAACAAGAACAACAAGAACAACAAGAACAACAAGAACAACAAGAACAACAAGAACAACAAGAACAACAAGAACAACAAGAACAACAAGAACAACAAGAACAACAAGAACAACAAGAACAACAAGAACAACAAGAACAACAAGAACAACAAGAACAACAAGAACAACAAGAACAACAAGAACAACAAGATCAACAAGAACAACAAGAACAACAAGAACAACAAGAACAACAAGAACAACAAGAACAACAAGAACAACAAGAACAACAAGAACAACAAGAACAACAAGAACAACAAGAACAACAAGAACAACAAGAACAACAAGAACAACAAGAACAACAAGTACAACAAGAACAACAAGAACAACAACAAGAACGAAAAGAATAACAGCAACAAGAACAACAAAAACAACAACAACATGAACAACAAGAACAACAAGAACGACAAGAACAGCAACAACAAGAACAACAAGAACAACAAGAGCAACAAGAATAACAAGAACAAGAAGAACAACAAGAACAACAAGAACAACAACAACAAGAACGAGAAGAACAACATCAACAAGAACAACAAAAACAACAACAACATGAACAACAAGAACAACAAGAACAGCAAGAACAACAACAACAACAAGAACAACAAGAACGAGAAGAACAACATCAACAAGAACAACAAAAACAACAACAACATGAACAACAAGAACAACAAGAACAGCAAGAACAACAACAACAACAAGAACAACAAGAACAAGGACAGCAAGGACAACAACAACAAGAACTACATGAACAACAACAACAACAACAAGAACAACAACAAAAACAGGACCAACATGAACAACAACAACAAGAACAACAAGAACAACAAGAACAAGAACCACTAGAACAAGAACAACAAGAACAACAAGAACAACAAGAACAACAAGAACAACAAGAACAACAAGAACAACAAGAACAACAAGAACAACAAGAACAACAAGAACATCAAGAACAACAAGAACAACAAGAACAACAAGAACAACAAGAACAACAAGAACAACAAGAACAACAAGAACAACAAGAACAACAAGAACAACAACAAGAACGAGAAGAACAACATCAACAAGAACAACAAAAACAACAACAACATGAACAACAAAAACAACAACAACATGAACAACAAGAACAACAAGAACGACAAGAATAACAAGAACAACAAGAACAACAAGAACAACAAGAACAACAAGAACAACAAGAACAACAAGAACAACAAGAACAACAAGAACAACAAGAACAACAAGAACAACAAGAACAACAAGAACAACAAGAACAACAAGAACAACAAGAACAACAAGAACAACAAGAACAACAAGAACAACAAGAACAACAAGAACAACAAGAACAACAAGAACAACAAGAACAACAAGAACAACAAGAGCAACAAGAACAACAAGAACAACAAGAACAACAAGAACAACAAGAACAACAAGAACAACAAGAACAACAAGAACAACAACAAGAACAACAACAAGAACAACAACAAGAACAAGAACAAGAACAAGAACAAGAACAACAAGAACAACAAGAACAACAAGAACAACAAGAACAACAAGAACAACAAGAACAACAAGAACAACAAGAACAACAAGAACAACAAGAACAACAAGAACAACAAGAACAACAAGAACAACAAGAACAACAAGAACAACAAGAACAACAAGAACAACAAGAACAACAAGAACAACAAGAACAACAAGAACAACAAGAACAACAAGAACAACAAGTACAACAAGAACAACAACAACAAGAACAACAAAAACAACAACAACATGATCAACAAGAACGACAAGAACGACAAGAACAACAAGAACAACAAGAACAACAAGAACAACAAGAGCAACAAGAACAACAAGAACAACAAGAACAACAAGAGCAACAAGAACAACAAGAACAACAAGAACAACAAGAACAACAAGAACAACAAGAGCAACAATAACAACAAGAGCAACAAGAGCAACAAGAGCAACAAGAACAACAAGAACAACAAGAACAACAAGAGCAACAAGAGCAACAAGAACAACAAGAATAACAAGAACAACAAGAATAACAAGAACAACAAGAACAACAAGAACAACAAGAACAACAAGAACAACAAGAACAACAAGAACAACAAGAACAACAAGAACAACAAGAACAACAAGAACAACAAGAACAACAAGAACAACAAGAACAACAAGAACAACAAGAACAACAAGAACAACAAGAACAACAAGAACAACAAGAACAACAAGAACAACAAGAACAACAAGAACAACAAGAACAACAAGAACAACAAGAACAACAAGAACAACAAGAACAACAAGAACAACAAGAACAACAAGAACAACAAGAGCAACAAGAACAACAAGAACAACAAGAACAACAAGAACAACAAGAACAACAAGAACAACAAGAACAACAAGAACAACAAGCACAACAAGAACAACAAGAACAACAAGAACAACAAGAACAACAAGAACAACAAGAACAACAAGAACAACAAGAACAACAACAAGAACAACAACAAGAACAACAACAAGAACAAGAACAACAACAAGAACAAGAACAACAAGAACATCAAGAACAACAAGAACAACAAGAACAACAAGAACAACAAGAACAACAAGAACAACAAGAACAACAAGAACAACAAGAACAACAAGAACAACAAGAACAACAAGAACAACAAGAACAACAAGAACAACAAGAACAACAACATGAACAACAAGAACAACAAGAGCAACAAGAACAACAAGAGCAACAAGAGCAACAAGAACAACAAGAACAACAAGAACAACAAGAACAACAAGAACAACAAGAACAACAAGAACAACAAGAACAACAAGAACAACAAGAACAACAAGAACAACAAGAACAACAAGAACAACAAGAACAACAAGAACAACAACATGAACAACAAGAACAACAAGAACAACAAGAACAACAAGAACAACAAGAGCAACAAGAACAACAAGAGCAACAAGAACAACAAGAACAACAAGAACAACAAGAACAACAAGAACAACAAGAACAACAAGAACAACAAGAACAACAACAAGAACAAGAACAAGAACAACAAGAACAACAAGAACAACAAGAACAACAAGAACAACAAGAACAACAAGAACAACAAGAACAACAAGAACAACAAGAACAACAAGAACAACAAGAACAACAAGAACAACAAGAACAACAAGAACAACAAGAACAACAAGAACAACAAGAACAACAAGAACAACAAGAACAACAAGAACAACAAGAACAACAAGAACAGCAACAACAAGAACGAGAAGAACAACATCAACAAGAACAACAAGAACAACAAGAACAACAAGAACAACAAGAACAACAAGAACAACAAGAACAACAAGAACAACAAGAACAACAAGAACAACAAGAACAACAAGAACAACAAGAACAACAAGAACAACAAGAACAACAAGAACAACAAGGACAACAAGAACAACAAGAACAACAAGAACAACAAGAACAACAAGAACAACAAGAACAACAAGAACAACAAGAACAACAAGTACAACAAGAACAACAAGAACAACAACAAGAACGAAAAGAATAACAGCAACAAGAACAACAAAAACAACAACAACATGAACAACAAGAACAACAAGAACGACAAGAACAGCAACAACAAGAACAACAAGAACAACAAGAGCAACAAGAATAACAAGAACAAGAAGAACAACAAGAACGACAAGAACAACAACAACAAGAACGAGAAGAACAACATCAACAAGAACAACAAAAACAACAACAACATGAACAACAAGAACAACAAGAACAGCAAGAACAACAACAACAACAAGAACAACAAGAACGAGAAGAACAACATCAACAAGAACAACAAAAACAACAACAACATGAACAACAAGAACAACAAGAACAGCAAGAACAACAACAACAACAAGAACAACAAGAACAAGGACAGCAAGGACAACAACAACAAGAACTACATGAACAACAACAACAACAACAAGAACAACAACAAAAACAGGACCAACATGAACAACAACAACAAGAACAACAAGAACAACAAGAACAAGAACCACTAGAACAAGAACAACAAGAACAACAAGAACAACAAGAACAACAAGAACAACAAGAACAACAAGAACAACAAGAACAACAAGCACAACAAGAACAACAAGAACAACAAGAACAACAAGAACAACAAGAACAACAAGAACAACAAGAACAACAAGAACAACAAGAACAACAACAAGAACAACAACAAGAACAAGAACAACAACAAGAACAAGAACAACAAGAACATCAAGAACAACAAGAACAACAAGAACAACAAGAACAACAAGAACAACAAGAACAACAAGAACAACAAGAACAACAAGAACAACAAGAACAACAAGAACAACAAGAACAACAAGAACAACAAGAACAACAAGAACAACAAGAACAACAAGAACAACAACATGAACAACAAGAACAACAAGAGCAACAAGAACAACAAGAGCAACAAGAACAACAAGAGCAACAAGAACAACAAGAACAACAAGAACAACAAGAACAACAAGAACAACAAGAACAACAAGAACAACAAGAACAACAAGAACAACAAGAACAACAAGAACAACAAGAACAACAACAAGAACAACAACAAGAACAAGAACAACAAGAACATCAAGAACAACAAGAACAACAAGAACAACAAGAACAACAAGAACAACAAGAACAACAAGAACAACAAGAACAACAAGAACAACAAGAACAACAAGAACAACAAGAACAACAAGAACAACAAGAACAACAAGAACAACAACATGAACAACAAGAACAACAAGAACAACAAGAACAACAAGAACAACAAGAGCAACAAGAACAACAAGAGCAACAAGAACAACAAGAACAACAAGAACAACAAGAACAACAAGAACAACAAGAACAACAAGAACAACAAGAACAACAACAAGAACAAGAACAAGAACAACAAGAACAACAAGAACAACAAGAACAACAAGAACAACAAGAACAACAAGAACAACAAGAACAACAAGAACAACAAGAACAACAAGAACAACAAGAACAACAAGAACAACAAGAACAACAAGAACAACAAGAACAACAAGAACAACAAGAACAACAAGAACAACAAGAACAACAAGAACAACAAGAACAGCAACAACAAGAACGAGAAGAACAACATCAACAAGAACAACAAAAACAACAACAACATGAACAACAAGAACAACAAGAACAACTAGAACAACAAGAACAACAAGAATAACAAGAACAACAAGAACAACAAGAACAGCAAGAACAACCAGAACAGCAAGAACAACAAGAACAAGAACAGCAAGAACAACAAGAACAACAAGAACGACAAGAACAACAACAACAAGAACAACAAGAACAACAAGAACAACAAGAACAACAAGAACAACAAGAACAACAAGAGCAACAAGAACAACAAGAACAACAAGAACAACAAGAACAACAAGAACAACAAGATCAACAAGAACAACAAGAACAACAACAACAAGAACAACAAAAACAACAACAACATGAACAACGAGAACAACAAGAACAACAAGAACAACAAGAACAACAAGAACATCAAGAACAACAAGAACAACAAGAACTACAAGAACAACAAGAACAACAAGAACAACAAGAACAACAAGAACAACAAGAACAACAAGAACATCAATAACAACAAGAACAACAAGAACAACAACAAGAACAAGAACAACAAGAACAACAACAAGAACAAGAACAACAAGAACAACAACAAGAACAACAACAAGAACAAGAACAACAAGAACAACAAGAATAACAAGAACAACAAGAACAACAAGAACAACAAGAACAACAAGAACAACAAGAACAACAAGAACAACAAGAGCAACAAGAACAACAAGAACAACCAAAACAACAAGAACAACAAGAACAACCAAAACAACAAGAACAACAACAACAAGATCAACAACAACAACAAGAACAACAACAACAACAACAAGAACAACAAGAACAAGAACAACAAGAACAACAACTTGAACAACAAGAACATCAAAAACCAGAGCAACAAGAACAATTAGAACAACAAGAACAACAAGAACAACAAGAACAACAAGAACAACAAGAACAACAAGAACAACAAGAACAACAAGAACAACAAGAACAACAAGAACAACAAGAACAACAAGAACAACAAGAACAACAAGAACAACAAGAACAACAAGAACAACAAGAACAACAAGAACAACAAGAACAACAAGAACAACAAGAACAACAAGAACAACAAGAACAACAAGAACAACAAGGACAACAAGAACAACAAGAACAACAAGAACAACAAGAACAACAAGAACAACAAGAACAACAAGAACAACAAGAACAACAAGAACAACAAGAACAACAAGAACAACAAGAACAACAAGAACAACAAGAACAACAAGAACAACAAGAACAACAAGAACAACAAGAACAACAAGAACAACAAGAACAACAAGAACAACAAGAACAACAAGTACAACAAGAACAACAAGAACAACAACAAGAACGAAAAGAATAACAGCAACAAGAACAACAAAAACAACAACAACATGAACAACAAGAACAACAAGAACGACAAGAACAGCAACAACAAGAACAACAAGAACAACAAGAGCAACAAGAATAACAAGAACAAGAAGAACAACAAGAACAACAAGAACAACAACAACAAGAACGAGAAGAACAACATCAACAAGAACAACAAAAACAACAACAACATGAACAACAAGAACAACAAGAACAGCAAGAACAACAACAACAACAAGAACAACAAGAACAAGGACAGCAAGGACAACAACAACAAGAACTACATGAACAACAACAACAAGAACAAGAACAACAACAAAAACAGGACCAACATGAACAACAACAACAAGAACAACAAGAACAACAAGAACAAGAACCACTAGAACAAGAACAACAAGAACAACAAGAACAACAAGAACAACAAGAACAACAAGAACAACAAGAACAACAAGAACAACAAGAACAACAAGAACATCAAGAACAACAAGAACAACAAGAACAACAAGAACAACAAGAACAACAAGAACAACAAGAACAACAAGAACAACAAGAACAACAAGAACAACAACAAGAACGAGAAGAACAACATCGACAAGAACAACAAAAACAACAACAACATGAACTACAAAAACAACAACAACATGAACAACAAGAACAACAAGAACGACAAGAATAACAAGAATAACAAGAACAACAAGAACAACAAGAACAACAAGAACAACAAGAACAACAAGAACAACAAGAACAACAAGAACAACAAGAACAACAAGAACAACAAGAACAACAAGAACAACAAGAACAACAAGAACAACAAGAACAACAAGAACAACAAGAACAACAAGAACAACAAGAACAACAAGAACAACAACAAGAACAACAACAAGAACAAGAACAACAAGAACAACAAGAACAACAAGAACAACAAGAACAACAAGAACAACAAGATCAACAAGAACAACAATAACAACAAGAACAACAAGAACAACAAGAACAACAAGAACAACAAGAACAACAAGAACAACAAGAACAACAAGAACAACAAGAACAACAAGAACAACAAGTACAACAAGAACAACAACAACAAGAACAACAAAAACAACAACAACATGATCAACAAGAACGACAAGAACGACAAGAACAACAACAACAAGAGCAACAAGAGCAACAAGAACAACAAAACCAACAAGAACAACAAGAACAACAAGAACAACAAGAACAACAAGAACAACAAGAACAACAAGAACAACAAGAACAACAAGAACAACAAGAACAACAAGAACAACAAGAACAACAAGAACAACAAGAACAACAAGAACAACAAGAACAACAAGAA
>NW_027476089.1:1177500-1187500 GCF_051020955.1 Megalopta genalis | reverse complement strand
ACAACAAGAACAACAAGAACAACAACAAGAACGAAAAGAATAACAGCAACAAGAACAACAAAAACAACAACAACATGAACAACAAGAACAACAAGAACGACAAGAACAGCAACAACAAGAACAACAAGAACAACAAGAGCAACAAGAATAACAAGAACAAGAAGAACAACAAGAACAACAAGAACAACAACAACAAGAACGAGAAGAACAACATCAACAAGAACAACAAAAACAACAAGAACAACAAGTACAACAAGAACAACAACAACAAGAACAACAAAAACAACAACAACATGATCAACAAGAACGACAAGAACGACAAGAACAACAAGAACAACAAGAACAACAAGAACAACAAGAACAACAAGAACAACAAGAACAACAAGAACAACAAGAACAACAAGAACAACAAGAGCAACAAGAACAACAAGAACAACAAGAACAACAAGAACAACAAGAGCAACAAGAACAACAAGAGCAACAAGAGCAACAAGAACAACAAGAATAACAAGAACAACAAGAACAACAAGAACAACAAGAACAACAAGAGCAACAAGAGCAACAAGAACAACAAGAATAACAAGAACAACAAGAACAACAAGAACAACAAGAACAACAAGAACAACAAGAACAACAAGAACAACAAGAACAACAAGAACAACAAGAACAACAAGAACAACAAGAACAACAAGAACAACAAGAACAACAAGAACAACAAGAACAACAAGAACAACAAGAACAACAAGAACAACAAGAACAACAAGAACAACAAGAACAACAAGAACAACAAGAACAACAAGAACAACAAGAACAACAAGAGCAACAAGAACAACAAGAACAACAAGAACAACAAGAACAACAAGAACAACAAGCACAACAAGAACAACAAGAACAACAAGAACAACAAGAACAACAAGAACAACAAGAACAACAAGAACAACAAGAACAACAAGAACAACAAGAACAACAACAAGAACAACAACAAGAACAAGAACAACAAGAACATCAAGAACAACCAGAACAACAAGAACAACAAGAACAACAAGAACAACAAGAACAACAAGAACAACAAGAGCAACAAGAACAAGAGCAACAAGAACAACAAGAGCAACAAGAGCAACAAGAACAACAAGAACAACAAGAACAACAAGAACAACAAGAACAACAAGAACAACAAGAACAACAAGAACAACAAGAACAACAAGAACAACAAGAACAACAAGAACAACAAGAACAACAAGAACAACAACAAGAACAACAACAAGAACAAGAACAACAAGAACATCAAGAACAACAAGAACAACAAGAACAACAAGAACAACAAGAGCAACAAGAACAACAAGAGCAACAAGAACAACAAGAGCAACAAGAGCAACAAGAACAACAAGAACAACAAGAACAACAAGAACAACAAGAACAACAAGAACAACAAGAACAACAAGAACAACAAGAACAACAAGAACAACAAGAACAACAAGAACAACAAGAACAACAAGAACAACAACAAGAACAACAACAAGAACAAGAACAACAAGAACATCAAGAACAACAAGAACAACAAGAACAACAAGAACAACAAGAACAACAAGAACAACAAGAACAACAAGAACAACAAGAACAACAAGAACAACAAGAACAACAACATGAACAACAAGAACAACAAGAACAACAAGAACAACAAGAACAACAAGAGCAACAAGAACAACAAGAGCAACAAGAACAACAAGAGCAACAAGAACAACAAGAGCAACAAGAACAACAAGAACAACAAGAACAACAAGAACAACAAGAACAACAAGAACAACAAGAACAACAAGAACAACAAGAACGACAAGAACAACAAGAACAACAAGAACAACAACAAGAACAACAACAAGAACAAGAACAACAAGAACATCAAGAACAACAAGAACAACAAGAACAACAAGAACAACAAGAGCAACAAGAACAACAAGAGCAACAAGAACAACAAGAGCAACAAGAGCAACAAGAACAACAAGAACAACAAGAACAACAAGAACAACAAGAACAACAAGAACAACAAGAACAACAAGAACAGCAAGAACAACCAGAACAGCAAGAACAACAAGAACAAGAACAGCAAGAACAACAAGAACAACAAGAACGACAAGAACAACAACAACAAGAACAACAAGAACAACAAGAACAACAAGAACAACAAGAACAACAAGAACAACAAGAACAACAAGAACAACAAGAACAACAAGAACAACAAGAACAACAAGAACAGCAAGAACAACAAGATCAACAAGAACAACAAGAACAACAAAAACAACAACAACATGAACAACGAGAACAACAAGAACAACAAGAACAACAAGAACAACAAGAACATCAAGAACAACAAGAACAACAAGAACTACAAGAACAACAAGAACAACAAGAACAACAACAAGAACAAGAACAACAAGAACAACAACAAGAACAAGAACAACAAGAACAACAACAAGAACAACAACAAGAACAAGAACAAGAACAACAACAAGAACAAGAACAACAAGAACAACAAGAATAACAAGAACAACAAGAACAACAAGAACAACAAGAACAACAAGAACAACAAGAACAACAAGAACAACAAGAACAACAAGAACAACAAGAGCAACAAGAACAACAAGAACAACAAGAACAACCAAAACAACAAGAACAACAAGAACAACCAAAACAACAAGAACAACAACAACAAGATCAACAACAACAACAAGAACAACAACGACAACAACAAGAACAACAAGAACAAGAACAACAAGAACAACAACTTGAACAACAAGAACATCAAAAACCAAAGCAACAAGAACAATTAGAACAACAAGAACAACAAGAACAACAAGAACAACAAGAACAACAAGAACAACAAGAACAACAAGAACAACAAGAACAACGAGAACAACAAGAACAACAAGAACAACAAGAACAACAAGAACAACAAGAACAACAAGAACAACAAGAACAACAAGAACAACAAGAACAACAAGAACAACAAGAACAACAAGAACAACAAGAACAACAAGAACAACAAGAACAACAAGAACAACAAGAACAACAAGAACAACAAGAACAACAAGAACAACAAGAACAACAAGAACAACAAGAACAACAAGAACAACAAGAACAACAAGAACAACAAGAACAACAAGAACAACAAGAACAACAAGAACAACAAGAACAACAAGAACAACAAGAACAACAAGAACAACAAGAACAACAAGAACAACAAGAACAACAAGAACAACAAGAACAACAAGAACAACAAGAACAACAAGAACAACAAGAACAACAAGAACAACAAGAACAACAAGAACAACAAGAACAACAAGAACAACAAGAACAACAAGAACAACAAGAACAACAAGTACAACAAGAACAACAAGAACAACAACAAGAACGAAAAGAATAACAGCAACAAGAACAACAAAAACAACAACAACATGAACAACAAGAACAACAAGAACGACAAGAACAGCAACAACAAGAACAACAAGAACAACAAGAGCAACAAGAATAACAAGAACAAGAAGAACAACAAGAACAACAAGATCAACAACAACAAGAACGAGAAGAACAACATCAACAAGAACAACAAAAACAACAACAACATGAACAACAAGAACAACAAGAACAGCAAGAACAACAACAACAACAAGAACAACAAGAACAAGGACAGCAAGGACAACAACAACAAGAACTACATGAACAACAACAACAAGAACAACAAGAACAACAAGAACAACAAGAACAACAAGAACAACAAGAACAACAAGAACAACAAGAACAACAAGAACAACAAGAACAACAAGAACAACAAGAACAACAAGAACAACAAGAACAACAAGAACAACAAGAACAACAAGAACAACAAGAACAACAAGAACAACAAGAACAACAAGAACAACAAGAACAACAAGAACAACAAGAACAACAAGAACAACAAGAACAACAAGAACAACAAGAACAACAAGAACAACAAGAACAACAAGAACAACAAGAACAACAAGAACAACAAGAACAACAAGAACAACAAGTACAACAAGAACAACAAGAACAACAACAAGAACGAAAAGAATAACAGCAACAAGAACAACAAAAACAACAACAACATGAACAACAAGAACAACAAGAACGACAAGAACAGCAACAACAAGAACAACAAGAACAACAAGAGCAACAAGAATAACAAGAACAAGAAGAACAACAAGAACAACAAGAACAACAACAACAAGAACGAGAAGAACAACATCAACAAGAACAACAAAAACAACAACAACATGAACAACAAGAACAACAAGAACAGCAAGAACAACAACAACAACAAGAACAACAAGAACAAGGACAGCAAGGACAACAACAACAAGAACTACATGAACAACAACAACAAGAACAAGAACAACAACAAAAACAGGACCAACATGAACAACAACAACAAGAACAACAAGAACAACAAGAACAAGAACCACTAGAACAAGAACAACAAGAACAACAAGAACAACAAGAACAACAAGAACAACAAGAACAACAAGAACAACAAGAACATCAAGAACAACAAGAACAACAAGAACAACAAGAACAACAAGAACAACAAGAACAACAAGAACAACAAGAACAACAAGAACAACAAGAACAACAAGAACAACAAGAACAACAAGAACAACAAGAACAACAAGAACAACAAGAACAACAACAAGAACAACAACAAGAACAAGAACAACAAGAACAACAAGAACAACAAGAACAACAAGAACAACAAGAACAACAAGAACAACAAGATCAACAAGAACAACAATAACAACAAGAACAATAAGAACAACAAGAACAACAAGAACAACAACAAGAACGAGAAGAACAACATCGACAAGAACAACAAAAACAACAACAACATGAACAACAAAAACCACAACAACATGAACAACAAGAACAACAAGAACGACAAGAACAACAAGAACAACAAGAACAACAAGAACAACAAGAACAACAAGAACAACAAGAACAACAAGAACAACAAGAACAACAAGAACAACAAGAACAACAAGAACAACAAGAACAACAAGAACAACAAGAACAACAAGAACAACAAGAACAACAAGTACAACAAGAACAACAACAACAAGAACAACAAAAACAACAACAACATGATCAACAAGAACGACAAGAACGACAAGAACAACAAGAACAACAAGAACAACAAGAACAACAAGAACAACAAGAGCAACAAGAACAACAAGAACAACAAGAACAACAAGAACAACAAGAGCAACAAGAACAACAAGAACAACAAGAACAACAAGAACAACAAGAGCAACAATAACAACAAGAGCAACAAGAGCAACAAGAGCAACAAGAACAACAAGAATAACAAGAACAACAAGAACAACAAGAACAACAAGAGCAACAAGAGCAACAAGAACAACAAGAATAACAAGAACAACAAGAACAACAAGAACAACAAGAACAACAAGAACAACAAGAACAACAAGAACAACAAGAACAACAAGAACAACAAGAACAACAAGAACAACAAGAACAACAAGAACAACAAGAACAACAAGAACAACAAGAACAACAAGAACAACAAGAACAACAAGAACAACAAGAACAACAAGAACAACAAGAACAACAAGAACAACAAGAACAACAAGAACAACAAGAACAACAAGAACAACAAGAACAACAAGAACAACAAGAACAACAAGAGCAACAAGAACAACAAGAGCAACAAGAACAACAAGAACAACAAGAACAACAAGAACAACAAGAACAACAAGAACAACAAGCACAACAAGAACAACAAGAACAACAAGAACAACAAGAACAACAAGAACAACAAGAACAACAAGAACAACAAGAACAACAAGAACAACAACAAGAACAACAACAAGAACAAGAACAACAACAAGAACAAGAACAACAAGAACATCAAGAACAACAAGAACAACAAGAACAACAAGAACAACAAGAACAACAAGAACAACAAGAACAACAAGAACAACAAGAACAACAAGAACAACAAGAACAACAAGAACAACAAGAACAACAAGAACAACAAGAACAACAAGAACAACAAGAACAACAACATGAACAACAAGAACAACAAGAGCAACAAGAACAACAAGAGCAACAAGAACAACAAGAGCAACAAGAACAACAAGAACAACAAGAACAACAAGAACAACAAGAACAACAAGAACAACAAGAACAACAAGAACAACAAGAACAACAAGAACAACAAGAACAACAAGAACAACAAGAACAACAACATGAACAACAAGAACAACAAGAACAACAAGAACAACAAGAACAACAAGAGCAACAAGAACAACAAGAGCAACAAGAACAACAAGAACAACAAGAACAACAAGAACAACAAGAACAACAAGAACAACAAGAACAACAAGAACAACAACAAGAACAAGAACAAGAACAACAAGAACAACAAGAACAACAAGAACAACAAGAACAACAAGAACAACAAGAACAACAAGAACAACAAGAACAACAAGAACAACAAGAACAACAAGAACAACAAGAACAACAAGAACAACAAGAACAACAAGAACAACAAGAACAACAAGAACAACAAGAACAACAAGAACAACAAGAACAACAAGAACAACAAGAACAACAAGAACAGCAACAACAAGAACGAGAAGAACAACATCAACAAGAACAACAAGAACAACAAGAACAACAAGAACAACAAGAACAACAAGAACAACAAGAACAACAAGAACAACAAGAACAACAAGAACAACAAGAACAACAAGAACAACAAGAACAACAAGAACAACAAGAACAACAAGAACAACAAGGACAACAAGAACAACAAGAACAACAAGAACAACAAGAACAACAAGAACAACAAGAACAACAAGAACAACAAGAACAACAAGTACAACAAGAACAACAAGAACAACAACAAGAACGAAAAGAATAACAGCAACAAGAACAACAAAAACAACAACAACATGAACAACAAGAACAACAAGAACGACAAGAACAGCAACAACAAGAACAACAAGAACAACAAGAGCAACAAGAATAACAAGAACAAGAAGAACAACAAGAACGACAAGAACAACAACAACAAGAACGAGAAGAACAACATCAACAAGAACAACAAAAACAACAACAACATGAACAACAAGAACAACAAGAACAGCAAGAACAACAACAACAACAAGAACAACAAGAACGAGAAGAACAACATCAACAAGAACAACAAAAACAACAACAACATGAACAACAAGAACAACAAGAACAGCAAGAACAACAACAACAACAAGAACAACAAGAACAAGGACAGCAAGGACAACAACAACAAGAACTACATGAACAACAACAACAACAACAAGAACAACAACAAAAACAGGACCAACATGAACAACAACAACAAGAACAACAAGAACAACAAGAACAAGAACCACTAGAACAAGAACAACAAGAACAACAAGAACAACAAGAACAACAAGAACAACAAGAACAACAAGAACAACAAGAACAACAAGAACAACAAGCACAACAAGAACAACAAGAACAACAAGAACAACAAGAACAACAAGAACAACAAGAACAACAAGAACAACAAGAACAACAAGAACAACAACAAGAACAACAACAAGAACAAGAACAACAACAAGAACAAGAACAACAAGAACATCAAGAACAACAAGAACAACAAGAACAACAAGAACAACAAGAACAACAAGAACAACAAGAACAACAAGAACAACAAGAACAACAAGAACAACAAGAACAACAAGAACAACAAGAACAACAAGAACAACAAGAACAACAAGAACAACAAGAACAACAACATGAACAACAAGAACAACAAGAGCAACAAGAACAACAAGAGCAACAAGAACAACAAGAGCAACAAGAACAACAAGAACAACAAGAACAACAAGAACAACAAGAACAACAAGAACAACAAGAACAACAAGAACAACAAGAACAACAAGAACAACAAGAACAACAAGAACAACAACAAGAACAACAACAAGAACAAGAACAACAAGAACATCAAGAACAACAAGAACAACAAGAACAACAAGAACAACAAGAACAACAAGAACAACAAGAACAACAAGAACAACAAGAACAACAAGAACAACAAGAACAACAAGAACAACAAGAACAACAAGAACAACAAGAACAACAAGAACAACAAGAACAACAACATGAACAACAAGAACAACAAGAACAACAAGAACAACAAGAACAACAAGAGCAACAAGAACAACAAGAGCAACAAGAACAACAAGAACAACAAGAACAACAAGAACAACAAGAACAACAAGAACAACAAGAACAACAAGAACAACAACAAGAACAAGAACAAGAACAACAAGAACAACAAGAACAACAAGAACAACAAGAACAACAAGAACAACAAGAACAACAAGAACAACAAGAACAACAAGAACAACAAGAACAACAAGAACAACAAGAACAACAAGAACAACAAGAACAACAAGAACAACAAGAACAACAAGAACAACAAGAACAACAAGAACAACAAGAACAGCAACA
The DNA here is from genome assembly GCF_051020955.1 of Megalopta genalis. NCBI lineage: Eukaryota > Metazoa > Arthropoda > Insecta > Hymenoptera > Halictidae > Megalopta > Megalopta genalis. Next base: position 1,178,953 of record NW_027476089.1, on the reverse strand, counting down.
ACAAGAACGAGAAGAACAACATCAACAAGAACAACAAAAACAACAACAACATGAACAACAAGAACAACAAGAACAACTAGAACAACAAGAACAACAAGAATAACAAGAACAACAAGAACAACAAGAACAGCAAGAACAACCAGAACAGCAAGAACAACAAGAACAAGAACAGCAAGAACAACAAGAACAACAAGAACGACAAGAACAACAACAACAAGAACAACAAGAACAACAAGAACAACAAGAACAACAAGAACAACAAGAACAACAAGAGCAACAAGAACAACAAGAACAACAAGAACAACAAGAACAACAAGAACAACAAGATCAACAAGAACAACAAGAACAACAACAACAAGAACAACAAAAACAACAACAACATGAACAACGAGAACAACAAGAACAACAAGAACAACAAGAACAACAAGAACATCAAGAACAACAAGAACAACAAGAACTACAAGAACAACAAGAACAACAAGAACAACAAGAACAACAAGAACAACAAGAACAACAAGAACATCAATAACAACAAGAACAACAAGAACAACAACAAGAACAAGAACAACAAGAACAACAACAAGAACAAGAACAACAAGAACAACAACAAGAACAACAACAAGAACAAGAACAACAAGAACAACAAGAATAACAAGAACAACAAGAACAACAAGAACAACAAGAACAACAAGAACAACAAGAACAACAAGAACAACAAGAGCAACAAGAACAACAAGAACAACCAAAACAACAAGAACAACAAGAACAACCAAAACAACAAGAACAACAACAACAAGATCAACAACAACAACAAGAACAACAACAACAACAACAAGAACAACAAGAACAAGAACAACAAGAACAACAACTTGAACAACAAGAACATCAAAAACCAGAGCAACAAGAACAATTAGAACAACAAGAACAACAAGAACAACAAGAACAACAAGAACAACAAGAACAACAAGAACAACAAGAACAACAAGAACAACAAGAACAACAAGAACAACAAGAACAACAAGAACAACAAGAACAACAAGAACAACAAGAACAACAAGAACAACAAGAACAACAAGAACAACAAGAACAACAAGAACAACAAGAACAACAAGAACAACAAGAACAACAAGGACAACAAGAACAACAAGAACAACAAGAACAACAAGAACAACAAGAACAACAAGAACAACAAGAACAACAAGAACAACAAGAACAACAAGAACAACAAGAACAACAAGAACAACAAGAACAACAAGAACAACAAGAACAACAAGAACAACAAGAACAACAAGAACAACAAGAACAACAAGAACAACAAGAACAACAAGAACAACAAGTACAACAAGAACAACAAGAACAACAACAAGAACGAAAAGAATAACAGCAACAAGAACAACAAAAACAACAACAACATGAACAACAAGAACAACAAGAACGACAAGAACAGCAACAA
>NW_027476089.1:1152500-1165000 GCF_051020955.1 Megalopta genalis | reverse complement strand
AGAACAACAACAAGAACAAGAACAACAAGAACATCAAGAACAACCAGAACAACAAGAACAACAAGAACAACAAGAACAACAAGAACAACAAGAACAACAAGAGCAACAAGAACAACAAGAGCAACAAGAACAACAAGAGCAACAAGAGCAACAAGAACAACAAGAACAACAAGAACAACAAGAACAACAAGAACAACAAGAACAACAAGAACAACAAGAACAACAAGAACAACAAGAACAACAAGAACAACAAGAACAACAAGAACAACAAGAACAACAACAAGAACAACAACAAGAACAAGAACAACAAGAACATCAAGAACAACAAGAACAACAAGAACAACAAGAACAACAAGAGCAACAAGAACAACAAGAGCAACAAGAACAACAAGAGCAACAAGAGCAACAAGAACAACAAGAACAACAAGAACAACAAGAACAACAAGAACAACAAGAACAACAAGAACAACAAGAACAACAAGAACAACAAGAACAACAAGAACAACAAGAACAACAAGAACAACAAGAACAACAACAAGAACAACAACAAGAACAAGAACAACAAGAACATCAAGAACAACAAGAACAACAAGAACAACAAGAACAACAAGAACAACAAGAACAACAAGAACAACAAGAACAACAAGAACAACAAGAACAACAAGAACAACAACATGAACAACAAGAACAACAAGAACAACAAGAACAACAAGAACAACAAGAGCAACAAGAACAACAAGAGCAACAAGAACAACAAGAGCAACAAGAACAACAAGAGCAACAAGAACAACAAGAACAACAAGAACAACAAGAACAACAAGAACAACAAGAACAACAAGAACAACAAGAACAACAAGAACAACAAGAACAACAAGAACAACAAGAACAACAACAAGAACAACAACAAGAACAAGAACAACAAGAACATCAAGAACAACAAGAACAACAAGAACAACAAGAACAACAAGAGCAACAAGAACAACAAGAGCAACAAGAACAACAAGAGCAACAAGAACAACAAGAGCAACAAGAGCAACAAGAACAACAAGAACAACAAGAACAACAAGAACAACAAGAACAACAAGAACAACAAGAACAACAAGAACAGCAAGAACAACCAGAACAGCAAGAACAACAAGAACAAGAACAGCAAGAACAACAAGAACAACAAGAACGACAAGAACAACAACAACAAGAACAACAAGAACAACAAGAACAACAAGAACAACAAGAACAACAAGAACAACAAGAACAACAAGAACAACAAGAACAACAAGAACAACAAGAACAACAAGAACAGCAAGAACAACAAGATCAACAAGAACAACAAGAACAACAAAAACAACAACAACATGAACAACGAGAACAACAAGAACAACAAGAACAACAAGAACAACAAGAACATCAAGAACAACAAGAACAACAAGAACTACAAGAACAACAAGAACAACAAGAACAACAACAAGAACAAGAACAACAAGAACAACAACAAGAACAAGAACAACAAGAACAACAACAAGAACAACAACAAGAACAAGAACAAGAACAACAACAAGAACAAGAACAACAAGAACAACAAGAATAACAAGAACAACAAGAACAACAAGAACAACAAGAACAACAAGAACAACAAGAACAACAAGAACAACAAGAACAACAAGAACAACAAGAGCAACAAGAACAACAAGAACAACAAGAACAACCAAAACAACAAGAACAACAAGAACAACCAAAACAACAAGAACAACAACAACAAGATCAACAACAACAACAAGAACAACAACGACAACAACAAGAACAACAAGAACAAGAACAACAAGAACAACAACTTGAACAACAAGAACATCAAAAACCAAAGCAACAAGAACAATTAGAACAACAAGAACAACAAGAACAACAAGAACAACAAGAACAACAAGAACAACAAGAACAACAAGAACAACAAGAACAACAAGAACAACAAGAACAACAAGAACAACAAGAACAACAAGAACAACAAGAACAACAAGAACAACAAGAACAACAAGAACAACAAGAACAACAAGAACAACAAGAACAACAAGAACAACAAGAACAACAAGAACAACAAGAACAACAAGAACAACAAGAACAACAAGAACAACAAGAACAACAAGAACAACAAGAACAACAAGAACAACAAGAACAACAAGAACAACAAGAACAACAAGAACAACAAGAACAACAAGAACAACAAGAACAACAAGAACAACAAGAACAACAAGAACAACAAGAACAACAAGAACAACAAGAACAACAAGAACAACAAGAACAACAAGAACAACAAGAACAACAAGAACAACAAGAACAACAAGAACAACAAGAACAACAAGAACAACAAGAACAACAAGAACAACAAGAACAACAAGAACAACAAGTACAACAAGAACAACAAGAACAACAACAAGAACGAAAAGAATAACAGCAACAAGAACAACAAAAACAACAACAACATGAACAACAAGAACAACAAGAACGACAAGAACAGCAACAACAAGAACAACAAGAACAACAAGAGCAACAAGAATAACAAGAACAAGAAGAACAACAAGAACAACAAGATCAACAACAACAAGAACGAGAAGAACAACATCAACAAGAACAACAAAAACAACAACAACATGAACAACAAGAACAACAAGAACAGCAAGAACAACAACAACAACAAGAACAACAAGAACAAGGACAGCAAGGACAACAACAACAAGAACTACATGAACAACAACAACAAGAACAACAAGAACAACAAGAACAACAAGAACAACAAGAACAACAAGAACAACAAGAACAACAAGAACAACAAGAACAACAAGAACAACAAGAACAACAAGAACAACAAGAACAACAAGAACAACAAGAACAACAAGAACAACAAGAACAACAAGAACAACAAGAACAACAAGAACAACAAGAACAACAAGAACAACAAGAACAACAAGAACAACAAGAACAACAAGAACAACAAGAACAACAAGAACAACAAGAACAACAAGAACAACAAGAACAACAAGAACAACAAGAACAACAAGAACAACAAGAACAACAAGTACAACAAGAACAACAAGAACAACAACAAGAACGAAAAGAATAACAGCAACAAGAACAACAAAAACAACAACAACATGAACAACAAGAACAACAAGAACGACAAGAACAGCAACAACAAGAACAACAAGAACAACAAGAGCAACAAGAATAACAAGAACAAGAAGAACAACAAGAACAACAAGAACAACAACAACAAGAACGAGAAGAACAACATCAACAAGAACAACAAAAACAACAACAACATGAACAACAAGAACAACAAGAACAGCAAGAACAACAACAACAACAAGAACAACAAGAACAAGGACAGCAAGGACAACAACAACAAGAACTACATGAACAACAACAACAAGAACAAGAACAACAACAAAAACAGGACCAACATGAACAACAACAACAAGAACAACAAGAACAACAAGAACAAGAACCACTAGAACAAGAACAACAAGAACAACAAGAACAACAAGAACAACAAGAACAACAAGAACAACAAGAACAACAAGAACATCAAGAACAACAAGAACAACAAGAACAACAAGAACAACAAGAACAACAAGAACAACAAGAACAACAAGAACAACAAGAACAACAAGAACAACAAGAACAACAAGAACAACAAGAACAACAAGAACAACAAGAACAACAACAAGAACAACAACAAGAACAAGAACAACAAGAACAACAAGAACAACAAGAACAACAAGAACAACAAGAACAACAAGAACAACAAGATCAACAAGAACAACAATAACAACAAGAACAATAAGAACAACAAGAACAACAAGAACAACAACAAGAACGAGAAGAACAACATCGACAAGAACAACAAAAACAACAACAACATGAACAACAAAAACCACAACAACATGAACAACAAGAACAACAAGAACGACAAGAACAACAAGAACAACAAGAACAACAAGAACAACAAGAACAACAAGAACAACAAGAACAACAAGAACAACAAGAACAACAAGAACAACAAGAACAACAAGAACAACAAGAACAACAAGAACAACAAGAACAACAAGAACAACAAGAACAACAAGAACAACAAGAACAACAAGAACAACAACAAGAACAACAACAAGAACAAGAACAACAAGAACAACAAGAACAACAAGAACAACAAGAACAACAAGATCAACAAGAACAACAATAACAACAAGAACAACAAGAACAACAAGAACAACAAGAACAACAAGAACAACAAGAACAACAAGTACAACAAGAACAACAACAACAAGAACAACAAAAACAACAACAACATGATCAACAAGAACGACAAGAACGACAAGAACAACAAGAACAACAAGAACAACAAGAACAACAAGAACAACAAGAACAACAAGAACAACAAGAACAACAAGAACAACAAGAACAACAAGAACAACAAGAACAACAAGAACAACAAGAACAACAAGAACAACAAGAACAACAAGAACAACAAGAACAACAAGAACAACAAGAACAACAAGAACAACAAGAACAACAAGAACAACAAGAACAACAAGAACAACAAGAAAACCAAGAACAACAAGAACAACAAGAACAACAAGAACAACAAGAACAACAACAACAAGAGCAACAAGAACAACATGAACAACAAGAACAACAAGAACAACAAGTACAACAAGAAAAACAAGAACAACAACAACAACAACGACAAGAACAAAAACAACAAGAACGACAAGAACAACAACAACAAGAGCAACAAGAGCAACGAGAACAACAAAACCAACAAGAACAACAAGAACAACAAGAACAACAAGAACAACAAGAACAACAAGAACAACAAGAACAACAAGAACAACAAGAACAACAAGAACAACAAGAACAACAAGAACAACAAGAACAACAAGAACAACAAGAACAACAAGAACAACAAGAACAACAAGAACAACAAGAACAACAACAAAAAGAACTACATGAACAACAACAACAACAAAAACAGGACCATCATGAACAACAACAACAAGAACTACAAGAACAAAACAACAAGAACCACTAGAACAAGAACAACAAGAACAACAAGAACAAGAACAACAAGAATGACAAGAACAACAAGAACAACAAGAACTACAAGAACAACAAGAACAACAAGAACAACAAGAACAACAAGAACAACAAGAACAACAAGAACAACAAGAACAACAAGAACAACAAGAACAACAAGAACAACAAGAACAACAAGAACAACAAGAACAACAAGAACAACAAGAACAAGAACAACAACAACGACAAGAACAAAAACAACAAGAACGACAAGAACAACAACAACAAGAACAACAAAAACAACAAGAACGACAAGAACAACAAGAACGACAAGAACAACAAGAACAACAAGAACAACGAGAACAACAAGAGCAACAAGAACAACAAGAACAACAAGAACAACAAGAACAACAAGAACAACAAGAGCAACAAGAACAACAAGAACAACAAGAACAACAAGAACAACAAGAGCAACAAGAACAACAAGAGCAACAAGAGCAACAAGAACAACAAGAATAACAAGAACAACAAGAACAACAAGAACAACAAGAACAACAAGAACAACAAGAACAACAAGAATAACAAGAACAACAAGAACAGCAAGAACAACAAGAACAACAAGAACAACAAGAACAACAAGAACAACAAGAACAACAAGAACAACAAGAACAACAAGAACAACAAGAACAACAAGAACAACAAGAACAACAAGAACAACAAGAACAACAAGAACAACAAGAACAACAAGAACAACAAGAACAACAAGAACAACAAGAACAACAAGAACAACAAGAACAACAAGAACAACAAGAACAACAAGAACAACAAGAACAACAAGAACAACAAGAACAACAAGAACAACAAGAACAACAAGAACAACAAGAACAACAAGAACAACAAGAACAACAAGAACAACAAGAACAACAAGAACAACAAGAACAACAAGAACAACAAGAACAACAAGAACAACAACAAGAACAACAACAAGAACAAGAACAACAAGAACAACAAGAACAACAAGAACAACAAGAACAACAAGAACAACAAGAACAACAAGAACAACAAGAACAACAAGAACAACAAGAACAACAAGAACAACAAGAACAACAAGAACAACAAGAACAACAAGAACAACAAGAACAACAAGTAGAACAAGAACAACAACAACAAGAACAACAAAAACAACAACAACATGATCAACAAGAACGACAAGAACGACAAGAACAACAAGAACAACAAGAACAACAAGAACAACAAGAACAACAAGAACAACAAGAACAACAAGAACAACAAGAACAACAAGAACAACAAGAACAACAAGAACAACAAGAACAACAAGAACAACAAGAACAACAAGAACAACAAGAACAACAAGAACAACAAGAAAACCAAGAACAACAAGAACAACAAGAACAACAAGAACAACAAGAACAACAACAACAAGAGCAACAAGAACAACATGAACAACAAGAACAACAAGAACAACAAGTACAACAAGAAAAACAAGAACAACAACAACAACAACGACAAGAACAAAAACAACAAGAACGACAAGAACAACAACAACAAGAGCAACAAGAGCATCAAGAACAACAAAACCAACAAGAACAACAAGAACAACAAGAACAACAAGAACAACAAGAACAACAAGAATAACAAGAACAACAAGAACAACAAGAACAACAAGAACAACAAGAACAACAAGAACAACAAGAACAACAAGAACAACAAGAACAACAAGAACAACAAGAACAACAAGAACAACAAGAACAACAAGAACAACAAGAACAACAAGAACAACAAGAACAACAAGAACAACAAGAACAACAAGAACAACAAGAACAACAAGAACAACAAGAACAACAAGAACAACAAGAACAACAAGAACAACAAGAGCAACAAGAACAACAAGAACAACAAGAACAACAAGAACAACAAGAACAACAAGAACAACAAGAACAACAACAACAACTACTACAACAACAACAACAGGAACAACAAGAACAACAAGAACAGCAAGAACAGCAAGAACAACAAGAACAACAAGAACAAGAACAGCAAGAACAACAACAACAAGAACTACATGAACAACAACAACAACAAAAACAGGACCATCATGAACAACAACAACAAGAACTACAAGAACAAAACAACAAGAACCACTAGAACAAGAACAACAAGAACAACAAGAACAAGAACAACAAGAATGACAAGAACAACAAGAACAACAAGAACAACAAGAACAACAAGAACAACAAGAACAACAAGAACAACAAGAACAACAAGAACAACAAGAACAACAAGAACAACAAGAACAACAAGAACAACAAGAACAACAAGAACAACAAGAACAAGAACAACAACAACGACAAGAACAAAAACAACAAGAACGACAAGAACAACAACAACAAGAACAACAAAAACAACAACAACATGATCAACAAGAACAACAAGAACGACAAGAACAACAAGAACAACAAGAACAACGAGAACAACAAGAGCAACAAGAACAACAAGAACAACAAGAACAACAAGAACAACAAGAACAACAAGAACAACAAGAGCAACAAGAACAACAAGAACAACAAGAACAACAAGAACAACAAGAGCAACAAGAACAACAAGAGCAACAAGAGCAACAAGAACAACAAGAACAACAAGAACAACAAGAACAACAAGAACAACAAGAACAACAAGAACAACAAGAACAACAAGAACAACAAGAACAACAAGAACAACAAGAACAACAAGAACTACAAGAACAACAAGAACAACAACAAGAACAACAAAAACAACAACAACATGAACAACAAGAACAACAAGAACAACAAGAACAACAAGAACAACAAGAACAACAAGAACAACAAGAACAACAAGAGCAACAAGAACAACAAGAACAACAAGAACAACAAGAACAACAAGAACAACAAGAACAACAAGAACAACAAGAACAACAAGGACAACAAGAACAACAAGAACAACAAGAACAACAAGAACATCAAGAACAACAAGAACAACAAGAACAACAAGAACAACAAGAGCAACAAGAACAACAAGAACAACAAGAACAACAAGAACAACAAGAACAACAAGAACAACAAGAACAACAAGAACAACAAGTACAACAAGAACAACAAGAACAACAACAAGAACGAAAAGAATAACAGCAACAAGAACAACAAAAACAACAACAACATGAACAACAAGAACAACAAGAACGACAAGAACAGCAACAACAAGAACAACAAGAACAACAAGAGCAACAAGAATAACAAGAACAAGAAGAACAACAAGAACAACAAGAACAACAACAACAAGAACGAGAAGAACAACATCAACAAGAACAACAAAAACAACAACAACATGAACAACAAGAACAACAAGAACAGCAAGAACAACAACAACAACAAGAACAACAAGAACAAGGACAGCAAGGACAACAACAACAAGAACTACATGAACAACAACAACAAGAACAACAAGAACAACAAGAACAACAAGAACAACAAGAACAACAAGAACAACAAGAACAACAAGAACAACAAGAACAACAAGAACAACAAGAACAACAAGAACAACAAGAACAACAAGAACAACAAGAACAACAAGAACAACAAGAACAACAAGAACAACAAGAACAACAAGAACAACAAGAACAACAAGAACAACAAGAACAACAAGAACAACAAGAACAACAAGAACAACAAGAACAACAAGAACAACAAGAACAACAAGAACAACAAGAACAACAAGAACAACAAGAACAACAAGAACAACAAGTACAACAAGAACAACAAGAACAACAACAAGAACGAAAAGAATAACAGCAACAAGAACAACAAAAACAACAACAACATGAACAACAAGAACAACAAGAACGACAAGAACAGCAACAACAAGAACAACAAGAACAACAAGAGCAACAAGAATAACAAGAACAAGAAGAACAACAAGAACAACAAGAACAACAACAACAAGAACGAGAAGAACAACATCAACAAGAACAACAAAAACAACAACAACATGAACAACAAGAACAACAAGAACAGCAAGAACAACAACAACAACAAGAACAACAAGAACAAGGACAGCAAGGACAACAACAACAAGAACTACATGAACAACAACAACAAGAACAAGAACAACAACAAAAACAGGACCAACATGAACAACAACAACAAGAACAACAAGAACAACAAGAACAAGAACCACTAGAACAAGAACAACAAGAACAACAAGAACAACAAGAACAACAAGAACAACAAGAACAACAAGAACAACAAGAACATCAAGAACAACAAGAACAACAAGAACAACAAGAACAACAAGAACAACAAGAACAACAAGAACAACAAGAACAACAAGAACAACAAGAACAACAAGAACAACAAGAACAACAAGAACAACAAGAACAACAAGAACAACAACAAGAACAACAACAAGAACAAGAACAACAAGAACAACAAGAACAACAAGAACAACAAGAACAACAAGAACAACAAGAACAACAAGAACAACAAGATCAACAAGAACAACAATAACAACAAGAACAATAAGAACAACAAGAACAACAAGAACAACAACAAGAACGAGAAGAACAACATCGACAAGAACAACAAAAACAACAACAACATGAACAACAAAAACCACAACAACATGAACAACAAGAACAACAAGAACGACAAGAACAACAAGAACAACAAGAACAACAAGAACAACAAGAACAACAAGAACAACAAGAACAACAAGAACAACAAGAACAACAAGAACAACAAGAACAACAAGAACAACAAGAACAACAAGAACAACAAGAACAACAAGAACAACAAGAACAACAAGAACAACAACAAGAACAACAACAAGAACAACAACAAGAACAAGAACAACAAGAACAACAAGAACAACAAGAACAACAAGAACAACAAGAACAACAAGATCAACAAGAACAACAATAACAACAAGAACAACAAGAACAACAAGAACAACAAGAACAACAAGAACAACAAGAACAACAAGTACAACAAGAACAACAACAACAAGAACAACAAAAACAACAACAACATGATCAACAAGAACGACAAGAACGACAAGAACAACAAGAACAACAAGAACAACAAGAACAACAAGAACAACAAGAACAACAAGAACAACAAGAACAACAAGAACAACAAGAACAACAAGAACAACAAGAACAACAAGAACAACAAGAACAACAAGAACAACAAGAACAACAAGAACAACAAGAACAACAAGAACAACAAGAACAACAAGAACAACAAGAACAACAAGAACAACAAGAACAACAAGAACAACAAGAACAACAAGAACAACAAGAACAACAAGAACAACAAGAAAACCAAGAACAACAAGAACAACAAGAACAACAAGAACAACAAGAACAACAACAACAAGAGCAACAAGAACAACATGAACAACAAGAACAACAAGAACAACAAGTACAACAAGAAAAACAAGAACAACAACAACAACAACGACAAGAACAAAAACAACAAGAACGACAAGAACAACAACAACAAGAGCAACAAGAGCAACGAGAACAACAAAACCAACAAGAACAACAAGAACAACAAGAACAACAAGAACAACAAGAACAACAAGAACAACAAGAACAACAAGAACAACAAGAACAACAAGAACAACAAGAACAACAAGAACAACAAGAACAACAAGAACAACAAGAACAACAAGAACAACAAGAACAACAAGAACAACAAGAACAACAAGAACAACAAGAACAACAAGAACAACAAGAACAACAAGAACAACAAGAACAACAAGAACAACAAGAACAACAAGAACAACAAGAACAACAAGAACAACAAGAACAACAAGAACAACAAGAACAACAAGAACAACAAGAACAACAAGAACAACAAGAGCAACAAGAACAACAAGAACAACAGGAACAACAAGAACAACAAGAACAGCAAGAACAGCAAGAACAACAAGAACAACAAGAACAAGAACAGCAAGAACAACAACAAAAAGAACTACATGAACAACAACAACAACAAAAACAGGACCATCATGAACAACAACAACAAGAACTACAAGAACAAAACAACAAGAACCACTAGAACAAGAACAACAAGAACAACAAGAACAAGAACAACAAGAATGACAAGAACAACAAGAACAACAAGAACTACAAGAACAACAAGAACAACAAGAACAACAAGAACAACAAGAACAACAAGAACAACAAGAACAACAAGAACAACAAGAACAACAAGAACAACAAGAACAACAAGAACAACAAGAACAACAAGAACAACAAGAACAACAAGAACAAGAACAACAACAACGACAAGAACAAAAACAACAAGAACGACAAGAACAACAACAACAAGAACAACAAAAACAACAAGAACGACAAGAACAACAAGAACGACAAGAACAACAAGAACAACAAGAACAACGAGAACAACAAGAGCAACAAGAACAACAAGAACAACAAGAACAACAAGAACAACAAGAACAACAAGAACAACAAGAGCAACAAGAACAACAAGAACAACAAGAACAACAAGAACAACAAGAGCAACAAGAACAACAAGAGCAACAAGAGCAACAAGAACAACAAGAATAACAAGAACAACAAGAACAACAAGAACAACAAGAACAACAAGAACAACAAGAACAACAAGAATAACAAGAACAACAAGAACAACAAGAACAACAAGAACAACAAGAACAACAAGAACAACAAGAACAACAAGAACAACAAGAACAACAAGAACAACAAGAACAACAAGAACAACAAGAACAACAAGAACAACAAGAACAACAAGAACAACAAGAACAACAAGAACAACAAGAACAACAAGAACAACAAGAACAACAAGAACAACAAGAACAACAAGAACAACAAGAACAACAAGAACAACAAGAACAACAAGAACAACAAGAACAACAAGAACAACAAGAACAACAAGAACAACAACAAGAACAACAACAAGAACAAGAACAACAAGAACAACAAGAACAACAAGAACAACAAGAACAACAAGAACAACAAGAACAACAAGAACAACAAGAACAACAAGAACAACAAGAACAACAAGAACAACAAGAACAACAAGAACAACAAGAACAACAAGAACAACAAGAACAACAAGAACAACAAGAACAACAAGTAGAACAAGAACAACAACAACAAGAACAACAAAAACAACAACAACATGATCAACAAGAACGACAAGAACGACAAGAACAACAAGAACAACAAGAACAACAAGAACAACAAGAACAACAAGAACAACAAGAACAACAAGAACAACAAGAACAACAAGAACAACAAGAACAACAAGAACAACAAGAACAACAAGAACAACAAGAACAACAAGAACAACAAGAACAACAAGAACAACAAGAACAACAAGAACAACAAGAACAACAAGAAAACCAAGAACAACAAG
>NW_027476089.1:1137500-1145000 GCF_051020955.1 Megalopta genalis | reverse complement strand
AGAACAACAAGAACATCAAGAACAACAAGAACAACAAGAACAACAAGAACAACAAGAACAACAAGAACAACAAGAACAACAAGAACAACAAGAACAACAAGAACAACAACAAGAACGAGAAGAACAACATCGACAAGAACAACAAAAACAACAACAACATGAACAACAAGAACAACAAGAACGACAAGAATAACAAGAATAACAAGAACAACAAGAACAACAAGAACAACAAGAACAACAAGAACAACAAGAACAACAATAACAACAAGAACAACAAGAACAACAAGAACAACAAGAACAACAAGAACAACAAGAACAACAAGAACAACAAGAACAACAAGAACAACAAGAACAACAAGAGCAACAAGAACAACAAGAACAACAAGAACAACAAGAACAACAAGAACAACAAGAACAACAAGAACAACAAGAACAACAAGAACAACAACAAGAACAACAACAAGAACAAGCACAACAAGAACAACAAGAACAACAAGAACAACAAGAACAACAAGAACAACAAGATCAACAAGAACAACAAGAACAACAAGAACAACAAGAACAACAAGAACAACAAGAACAACAAGAACAACAAGTACAACAAGAACAACAACAACAAGAACAACACAAACAACAACAACATGATCAACAAGAACGACAAGAACGACAAGAACAACAAGACCAACAAGAACAACAAGAACAACAAGAACAACAAGAACAACAAGAACAACAAGAACAACAAGAACAACAAGAACAACAAGAACAACAAGAACAACGAGAACAACAAGAACAACAAGAACAACAAGAACAACAAGAACAACAAGAACAACAAGAACAACAAGAACAACAAGAACAACAAGAACAACAAGAACAACAAGAACAACAAGAACAACAAGAACAACAAGAAAACCAAGAACAACAAGAACAACAAGAACAACAAGAACAACAAGAACAACAACAACAAGAGCAACAAGAACAACATGAACAACAAGAACAACAAGAACAACAAGTACAACAAGAAAAACAAGAACAACAACAACAACAACGACAAGAACAAAAACAACAAGAACGACAAGAACAACAACAACAAGAGCAACAAGAGCAACAAGAACAACAAGAACAACAAGAACAACAAGAACAACAAGAACAACAAGAACAACAAGAACAACAAGAACAACAAGAACAACAAGAACAACAAGAACAACAAGAACAACAAGAACAACAAGAACAACAAGAACAACAAGAACAACAAGAACAACAAGAACAACAAGAACAACAAGAACAACAAGAACAACAAGAACAACAAAAACAACAAGAACAACAAGAACAACAAGAACAACAAGAACAACAAGAACAACAAGAACAACAAGAACAACAAGAACAACAAGAGCAACAAGAACAACAAGAGCAACAAGAACAACAAGCACAACAAGAACAACAAGAACAACAAGAACAACAAAAACAACAAGAACAACAACAGCAACAACAACAACTACTACAACAACAACAACAGGAACAACAAGAACAACAAGAACAGCAAGAACAGCAAGAACAACAAGAACAACAAGAACAAGAACAGCAAGAACAACAACAACAAGAACTACATGAACAACAACAACAACAAAAACAGGACCATCATGAACAACAACAACAAGAACTACAAGAACAAAACAACAAGAACCACTAGAACAAGAACAACAAGAACAACAAGAACAAGAACAACAAGAATGACAAGAACAACAAGAACAACAAGAACAACAAGAACAACAAGAACAACAAGAACAACAAGAACAACAAGAACAACAAGAACAACAAGAACAACAAGAACAACAAGAACAACAAGAACAACAAGAACAACAAGAACAACAAGAACAACAAGAACAACAAGAACAACAAGAACAAGAACAACAACAACGACAAGAACAAAAACAACAAGAACGACAAGAACAACAACAACAAGAACAACAAAAACAACAACAACATGATCAACAAGAACAACAAGAACGACAAGAACAACAAGAACAACAAGAACAACGAGAACAACAAGAGCAACAAGAACAACAAGAACAACAAGAACAACAAGAACAACAAGAACAACAAGAACAACAAGAACAACAAGAACAACAAGAACAACAAGAACAACAAGAACAACAAGAACAACAAGAACAACAAGAACAACAAGAACAACAAGAGCAACAAGAACAACAAGAACAACAAGAACAACAAGAACAACAAGAGCAACAAGAACAACAAGAGCAACAAGAGCAACAAGAACAACAAGAATAACAAGAACAACAAGAACAACAAGAACAACAAGAACAACAAGAACAACAAGAGCAACAAGAGCAACAAGAACAACAAGAATAACAAGAACAACAAGAACAACAAGAACAACAAGAACAACAAGAACAACAAGAACAACAAGAACAACAAGAACAACAAGAACAACAAGAACAACAAGAACAACAAGAACAACAAGAACAACAA
This sequence comes from Megalopta genalis, assembly GCF_051020955.1. Taxonomy (NCBI): domain Eukaryota; kingdom Metazoa; phylum Arthropoda; class Insecta; order Hymenoptera; family Halictidae; genus Megalopta; species Megalopta genalis. The sequence goes on along the minus strand of NW_027476089.1, from coordinate 1,142,513 downwards.
GAACAACAAGAACAACAAGAACAACAAGAACAACAAGAACAACAAGAACAACAAGAACAACAAGAACAACAAGAACAACAAGAACAACAAGAACAACAAGAACAACAAGAACAACAACAAGAACAACAACAAGAACAAGAACAACAAGAACAACAAGAACAACAAGAACAACAAGAACAACAAGAACAACAAGAACAACAAGAACAACAAGAACAACAAGAACAACAAGAACAACAAGAACAACAAGAACAACAAGAACAACAAGAACAACAAGTACAACAAGAACAACAACAACAAGAACAACAACAACATGATCAACAAGAACGACAAGAACGACAAGAACAACAAGATCAACAAGAACAACAAGAACAACAAGAACAACAAGAACAACAAGAACAACAAGAACAACAAGAACAACAAGAACAACAAGAACAACAAGAACAACAAGAACAACAAGAACAACAAGAACAACAAGAACAACAAGAAAACCAAGAACAACAAGAACAACAAGAACAACAAGAACAACAAGAACAACAACAACAAGAGCAACAAGAACAACATGAACAACAAGAACAACAAGAACAACAAGTACAACAAGAAAAACAAGAACAACAACAACAACAACGACAAGAACAAAAACAACAAGAACGACAAGAACAACAACAACAAGAGCAACAAGAGCAACAAGAACAACAAAACCAACAAGAGCAACAAGAACAACAAGAACAACAAGAACAACAAGAACAACAAGAACAACAAGAACAACAAGAACAACAAGAACAACAAGAACAACAAGAACAACAAGAACAACAAGAACAACAAGAACAACAAGAACAACAAGAACAACAAGAACAACAAGAACAACAAGAACAACAAGAACAACAAGAACAACAAGAACAACAAGAACAACAAGAACAACAAGAACAACAAGAACAACAAGAACAACAAGAACAACAAGAACAACAAGAACAACAAGAACAACAAGAACAACAAGAACAACAAGAACAACAAGAACAACAAGAACAACAAGAACAACAAGAACAACAAGAACAACAAGAACAACAAGAACAACAAGAACAACAAGAACAACAAGAACAACAAGAACAACAAGAACAACAAGAACAACAAGAACAACAAGAACAACAAGAACAACAAGAACAACAAGAACAAGAACAACAACAACGACAAGAACAAAAACAACAAGAACGACAAGAACAACAACAACAAGAACAACAAAAACAACAACAACATGATCAACAAGAACAACAAGAACGACAAGAACAACAAGAACAACAAGAACAACGAGAACAACAAGAGCAACAAGAACAACAAGAACAACAAGAACAACAAGAACAACAAGAACAACAAGAACAACAAGAGCAACAAGAACAACAAGAACAACAAGAACAACAAGAACAACAAGAGCAACAAGAACAACAAGAGCAACAAGAGCAACAAGAACAACAAGAACAACAAGAACAACAAGAACAACAAGAACAACAAGAACAACAAGAACAACAAGAACAACAAGAACAACAAGAACAACAAGAACAACAAGAACTACAAGAACAACAAGAACAACAACAAGAACAACAAAAACAACAACAACATGAACAACAAGAACAACAAGAACAACAAGAACAACAAGAACAACAAGAACAACAAGAGCAACAAGAACAACAAGAACAACAACAACAACAAGAACAACAAGAACAACAAGAACAACAAGAACAACAAGAACAACAAGGACAACAAGAACAACAAGAACAACAAGAACAACAAGAACGACAAGAACGACAAGAACAACAAGAACAGCAAGATCAACCAGAACAGCAAGAACAACAAGAACAAGAACAGCAAGAACAACAAGAACAACAAGAAAACCAAGAACAACAAGAACAACAAGAACAACAAGAACAACAAGAACAACAACAACAAGAACAACAAGAACAGCAAGAACAACAAGAACAGCAAGAACAACAACAACAAGAACTACATGAACAACAACAACAAGAACAACAAGAACAACAACAACAACAAAAACAGGAACAACAACAACAACAAGAACAACAAGAACAACAAGAACAACAAGAACAACAAGAACAACAAGAACAACAAGAACAACAAGAACAACAAGAACAACAAGAACAACCAGAACAACAAGAACAACAAGAACAACAAGAACAACAAGAACAACAAGAACAACAAGAACAACAAGAACAACAAGAACAACAAGAACAACAAGAACAACAAGAACAACAAGAACAACAAGAACAACAAGAACAACAAGAACAACAAGAACAACAAGAACAACAAGAACAACAAGAACAACAAGAACAACAAGAACAACAAGAACAGCAAGAACAACCAGAACAGCAAGAACAACAAGAACAAGAACAGCAAGAGCAACAAGAACAACAAGAACAACAAGAAAACCAAGAACAACAAGAACAACAAGAACAACAAGAACAACAAGAACAACAAGAACAACAAGAACAACAAGAACAACAAGAATAACAAGAACAACAAGAACAACAAGAACAACAAGAACAACAAGAACAACAAGAACAACAAGAACAACAAGAACATCACGAACAACAAGAACAACAAGAACAACAAGAACAACAAGAACAACAAGAACAACAAGAACAACAAGAAAAGCAAGAACAACAACAACAAGAACGACAAGAACAACAACAACATGAACAACAAGAACATCAACAACCAAAACAACAAGAACAACAACAACAAGAACAACTAGAACAACAACAACAAGAACAACAAGAGCAACAAGAACAACAAGAACAACAAGAACAACAAGAACAACGAGAACAACAAGAACAACAAGAGCAACAAGAACAACAAGAACAACAAGAACAACAAGAACAACAAGAACAACAAGAACAGCAAGAACAACAAGAACAACAAGAACAACAAGAACAAGAACAACAACAACGACAAGAACAAAAACAACAAGAACGACAAGAACAACAACAACAAGAACAACAAAAACAACAACAACATGATCAACAAGAACAACAAGAACGACAAGAACAACAAGAACAACAAGAACAACGAGAACAACAAGAGCAACAAGAACAACAAGAACAACAAGAACAACAAGAACAACAAGAACAACAAGAACAACAAGAGCAACAAGAACAACAAGAACAACAAGAACAACAAGAACAACAAGAGCAACAAGAACAACAAGAGCAACAAGAGCAACAAGAACAACAAGAACAACAAGAACAACAAGAACAACAAGAACAACAAGAACAACAAGAACAACAAGAACAACAAGAACAACAAGAACAACAAGAACAACAAGAACAACAAGAACTACAAGAACAACAAGAACAACAACAAGAACAACAAAAACAACAACAACATGAACAACAAGAACAACAAGAACAACAAGAACAACAAGAACAACAAGAACAACAAGAGCAACAAGAACAACAAGAACAACAAGAACAACAAGAACAACAAGAACAACAAGAACAACAAGAACAACAAGAACAACAAGGACAACAAGAACAACAAGAACAACAAGAACAACAAGAACGACAAGAACGACAAGAACAACAAGAACAGCAAGATCAACCAGAACAGCAAGAACAACAAGAACAAGAACAGCAAGAACAACAAGAACAACAAGAAAACCAAGAACAACAAGAACAACAAGAACAACAAGAACAACAAGAACAACAACAACAAGAACAACAAGAACAGCAAGAACAACAAGAACAGCAAGAACAACAACAACAAGAACTACATGAACAACAACAACAAGAACAACAAGAACAACAACAACAACAAAAACAGGAACAACAACAACAACAAGAACAACAAGAACAACAAGAACAACAAGAACAACAAGAACAACAAGAACAACAAGAACAACAAGAACAACAAGAACAACAAGAACAACAAGAACAACAAGAACAACAAGAACAACAAGAACAACAAGAACAACAAGAACAACAAGAACAACAAGAACAACAAGAACAACAAGAACAACAAGAACAACAAGAACAACAAGAACAACAAGAACAACAAGAACAACAAGAACAACAAGAACAACAAGAACAACAAGAACAACAAGAACAACAAGAACAACAAGAACAACAAGAACAACAAGAACAACAAGAACAGCAAGAACAACCAGAACAGCAAGAACAACAAGAACAAGAACAGCAAGAGCAACAAGAACAACAAGAACAACAAGAAAACCAAGAACAACAAGAACAACAAGAACAACAAGAACAACAAGAACAACAAGAACAACAAGAACAACAAGAACAACAAGAACAACAAGAATAACAAGAACAACAAGAACAACAAGAACAACAAGAACAACAAGAACAACAAGAACAACAAGAACAACAAGAACATCACGAACAACAAGAACAACAAGAACAACAAGAACAACAAGAACAACAAGAACAACAAGAACAACAAGAACAACAAGAACAACAAGAAAAGCAAGAACAACAACAACAAGAACGACAAGAACAACAACAACATGAACAACAAGAACATCAACAACCAAAACAACAAGAACAACAACAACAAGAACAACTAGAACAACAACAACAAGAACAACAAGAGCAACAAGAACAACAAGAACAACAAGAACAACAAGAACAACGAGAACAACAAGAACAACAAGAGCAACAAGAACAACAAGAACAACAAGAACAACAAGAACAACAAGAACAACAAGAACAGCAAGAACAACAAGAACAACAACAACAAGAACAGCAAGAACAACAACAACAAGAACTACATGAACAACAACAACAAGAACAACAAGAACAACAACAACAACAAAAACAGGAACAACAACAAGAACAACAACAAGAACAACAACAACATGAACAACAAGAACATCAACAACCAGATCAACAAGAACAACAATAACAACAAGAACAACAAGAACAACAAGAACATCAAGAACAACGAGAACAACAAGAACAACAAGAACGACACGAACAGCCGGTACAACAA
>NW_027476089.1:1100000-1130000 GCF_051020955.1 Megalopta genalis | reverse complement strand
CAATAAGAACAACAAGAACAACAAGAACAACAAGAACAACAAGAACAACAAGAACAACAAAAACAGGAACAACAACAAGAACAACAAGAACAACAAGAATAACAAGAACAACAAGAACAACAAGAACAACAAGAACAACAAGAACATCAACAACCAGAACAACAAGAACAACAACAAGAACATCAACAACCAGAACAACAAGAACAACAACAAGAACAACAAGAACAACAAGAACATCAAGAACAACAAGAACAACAAGAACGACAAGAACAGCCGGTACAACAAGAACAACAAGAACAACCTGAACAACAAAAACAACAAGAACAACAAGAACAACAACAACAACAACAACATGAACAACAAGAACAACAAGAAGAACAAGAACAACAAGAACAACAAGAACAACAAGAACAACAAGAACAACAAGAACAACAAGAACAACAAGAACAACAAGAACAACAAGAACAACAAGAACAACAAGAACAACAAGAACAACAAGAACAACAAGAACAACAAGAACAACAAGAACAACAAGAACAGCCGGTACAACAAGAACAACAAGAACAACCTGAACAACAACAACATGAACAACAAGAACATCAACAACCAGAACAACAAGAAGAACAAAAAGAACAAGAACAACAAGAACAACAAGAACAACAAGAACAACAAGAACAACAAGAACAACAAGAACAACAAGAACAACAAGAACAACAAGAACAACAAGAACAACAAGAACAACAAGAACAACAAGAACAACAAGAACAACAAGAACAACAAGAACAACAAGAACAGCCGGTACAACAAGAACAACAAGAACAACCTGAACAACAACAACATGAACAACAAGAACATCAACAACCAGAACAGCAAGAAGAACAAAAAGAACAAGAACAACAAGAACAACAAGAACAACAAGAACAACAAGAACAACAAGAACAACAAGAACAACAAGAACAACAAGAACAACAAGAGCAACAAGAACAACAAGAACAACAAGAACAACAAGAACAACAAGAACAACAAGAACAACAAGAACAACAAGAACAACAAGAACAACAAGAACAACAAGAACAACAAGAACAACAAGAACAACAAGATCAACAAGAACAACAAGAACAACAAGAACAACAAGAACAACAAGAACAACAAGAACAACAAGAACAACAACAACAACAAGATCAACAACAACAACAACAAGAACAACAAGAACAACAAGAACAATAAGAAGAACAAGAAGAACAAGAACAACAAGAACAATAAGAAGAACAAGAAGAACAAGAACAACAAGAACAACAAGAACAACAAGAACAACAAGAACATCAAGAACAACAAGAGCAACAAGAACAACAAGAACAACAAGAACAACAAGAACAACAAGAACAACAAGAACAACAACAACAGGAACAACAAGAACAACAAGAACAACAAGAACAACAAGAACAACAAGAACCACAAGAACAACAAGAACAACAAGAACAACAAGAACAACAAGAACAACAAGAACAACAAGAACAACAAGAACAACAAGAACAACAAGAACAACAAGAACGACAAGAACAACATCAACAAGAACAACAAAAACAACAAGAACAACAACAACAAGAACAACAAGAACAACAAGAACAACAAGAACAACAACAACAACAAGAACAACAAGAACAAAAAACAACAAAAACAGGAACAACAACAACAACAACAATAACAACAACAAGAACAACAAGAACAACAAGAACAACAAGAACAACAAGAACAACAAGAACAACAAGAACAACAAGAACAACAAGAACAACAAGAACAACAAGAACAACAAGAACAACAAGAACAACAAGAACAACAAGAACAACAAGAACAACAAGAACAACAAGAACAACAAGAATAACAAGAACAACAAGAACAACAAGAACATCAACAACCAGAACAACAAGAACAACAACAAGAACATCAACAACCAGAACAACAAGAACAACAACAAGAACAACTAGAACAAGAACAACAAGAACAACAAGAACAACAAGAACATCAAGAACAACAAGAACAACAAGAACAACAAGAACTACAAGAACAACAAGAACAACAAGGACGACAAGAACAGCCGGTACAACAAGAACAACGAGAACAACCTGAACAACAAGAACAACAAGAACAACAAGAACAACAAGAACAACAAGAACAACAAGAACAACAAGAACAACAAGAACAACAAGAACAACAAGAACAACAAGAACAACAAGAACAACAAGAACAACAAGAACAACAAGAACAACAAGAACAACAAGAACAACAAGAACAACAAGAACAACAAGAACAACAAGAACAACAAGAACAACAACAACAAGAACAACAAGAACAACAAGAACAACAAGAACAACAAGAACAACAAGAACAACAAGAACAACAAGAACAACAAGAACAACAAGAACAACAACAACAAGAACAACAAGAACAACAAGAACAACAAGAACAACAAGAACAACAACAACAACAACAAGAACAACAAGTACAAAAAACAACAAAAACAGGAACAACAACAACAACAACAACAATAACAACAACAAGAACAACAAGAACAACAAGAACAATAAGAACAACAAGAACAACAAGAACAACAAGAACAACAAGAACAACAAGAACAACAAGAACAACAAGAACAACAAGAACAACAAGAACAACAAGAATAACAAGAACAACAAGAACAACAAGAACAACAAGAACAACAAGAACATCAACAACCAGAACAACAAGAACAACAACAAGAACATCAACAACCAGAACAACAAGAACAACAACAAGAACAACAAGAACAACAAGAACATCAAGAACAACAAGAACAACAAGAACAACAAGAACAACAAGAACAACAAGAACATCAAGAACAACAAGAACAACAAGAACGACAAGAACAGCCGGTACAACAAGAACAACAAGAACAACCTGAACAACAAAAACAACAAGAACAACAAGAACAACAACAACAACAACAACATGAACAACAAGAACAACAAGAAGAACAAGAACAACAAGAACAACAAGAACATCAAGAACAACAAGAACAACAAGAACGACAAGAACAGCCGGTACAACAAGAACAACAAGAACAACCTGAACAACAAAAACAACAAGAACAACAAGAACAACAAGAACAACAAGAACAACAAGAACAACCTGAACAACAACAACATGAACAACAAGAACATCAACAACCAGAACAACAAGAAGAACAAAAAGAACAAGAACAACAAGAACAACAAGAACAACAAGAACAACAAGAACAACAAGAACAACAAGAACAACAAGAACAACAAGAACAACAAGAACAACAAGAACAACAAGAACAACAAGAACAACAAGAACAGCCGGTACAACAAGAACAACAAGAACAACCTGAACAACAACAACATGAACAACAAGAACATCAACAACCAGAACAGCAAGAAGAACAAAAAGAACAAGAACAACAAGAACAACAAGAACAACAAGAACAACAAGAACAACAAGAACAACAAGAACAACAAGAACAACAAGAACAACAAGAACAACAAGAACAACAAGAGCAACAAGAACAACAAGAACAACAAGAACAACAAGAACAACAAGAACAACAAGAACAACAAGAACAAGAACAACAAGAACAACAAGAACAACAAGAACAACAAGAACAACAAGAACAACAAGAACAACAAGAACAACAAGAACAACAAGAACAACAAGATCAACAACAACAACAACAAGAACAAAAAGAACAACAAGAACAATAAGAACAACAAGAACAACAAGAACAACAAGAACAACAAGAACAACAAGAACAACAAGAACAACAAGAACATCAAGAACAACAAGAGCAACAAGAACAACAAGAAAAGCAAGAACAACAAGAACAACAAGAACAACTAGAACAACAAGAACAACAAGAGCAACAAGAACAACAAGAACAACAACAACAAGAACGACAAGAACAACAAGAACAAGAACAACATGAACAACAGGATCAACAAGAACAACAAGAACAACAAGAACAACAAGAACAACAAGAACAACAAGAACAACAAGAGCAACAAGAACCACAAGAACGACAAGAACAACATCAACAAGAACAACAAAAACAACAAGAACAACAACAACAAGAACAACAAGAACAACAAGAACAACAACAACAACAAGAACAACAAGAACAACAAGAACAACAAGAACAACAAGAGCAACAAGAACAACAAGAACAACAAGATCAACAAGAACAACAAGAACAACAAGAACAACAAGAACAACAAGAACAACAACAACAACAACAAGAACAAAAAGAACAAAAAGAACAACAAGAACAACAAGAACAACAAGAACAACAAGAACAACAAGAACAACAAGAACAACAAGAACAACAAGAACAACAAGAACAACAAGAACATCAAGAGCAACAAGAACAACAAGAACAACAAGAAAAGCAAGAACAACAAGAACAACAAGAATAACAAGAACAACAAGAACAACAAGAACAACAAGAACAACAAGAACAACAAGAACAACAAGAACAACAAGAACAACAAGAACAACAAGAACAACAAGAACAACAAGAACAACAAGAACAACAAAAACAACAAGAACAACAAGAAAAACAAGAACAACAAGAACAACAAGAACAACAAGAACAACAAGAACAACAACAACAAGAACAACAAGAACAACAAGAACAGCAAGAAAAACGAGAACAACAAGAACAACAAGAACAACAAGAACATCAAGAACAACAAGAACAACAAGAGCAACAAGAACAACAAGAACAACAAGAACAACCTGAACAACAACAACAAGAACAACAACAAGAACAACAAGAACAACAACAACAAGTACAACAAGAACAACAACAACATGAACAACAAGAACATCAACAACCAGAACAACAAGAACAACAACAACAACAAAAACAGGAACAACAACAACAACATCAAGAACAACAACAAGAACAACAAGAACAAGAACAACAAGAACCACAACAACCTGAACAACAAGAACATCAACAACCAGAACAACAAGAACAACAAGAAGAACAAGAACAACAAGAACAACAAGAACAACAAGATCAATAAGAACAACAAGAACAACAAGAACAACAAGAACAACAAGAACAACAAGAACAACAAGAACAACAAGAACATCAAGAACAACAAGAACAACAAGAGCAACAAGAACAACAAGAACAACAAGAACAACCCGAACAACAACAACAAGAACAACAACAAGAACAACAAGAACAACAACAACAAGTACAACAAGAACAACAACAACATGAACAACAAGAACATCAACAACCAGAACAACAAGAACAACAACAACAACAAAAACAGGAACAACAACAACAACATCAAGAACAACAACAAGAACAACAAGAACAAGAACAACAAGAACCACAACAACATGAACAACAAGAACATCAACAACCAGAACAACAAGAACAACAAGAAGAACAAGAACAACAAGAACAACAAGAACAACAAGAACAACAAGATCAATAAGAACAACAAGAACAACAAGAACAACAAGAACAACAAGAACAACAAGAACAACAAGAACAACAAGAACAACAAGAACAACAAGAACAACAAGAACAACAAGAACAACAAGAACAACAAGAACAACAAGAACAACAAGAACAACAAGAACAACAAGAACAACAAGAACAACAAGAACAACAAGAACAACAAGAACAACAAGAACAACAAGAACAACAAGAACAACAAGAACAACAAGAACAACAAGAACAACAAGAACAACAAGAACAACAAGAACAACAAGATCAATAAGAACAACAAGAACAACAAGAACAACAAGAACAACAAGAACAACAAGAACAACAAGAACATCAAGAACAACAAGAACAACAAGAGCAACAAGAACAACAAGAACAACCTGAACAACAACAACAAGAACAACAACAAGAACAACAAGAACAACAACAACAAGTACAACAAGAACAACAACAACATGAACAACAAGAACATCAACAACCAGAACAACAAGAAGAACAACAACAACAAAAACAGGAACAACAACAACAACATCAAGAACAACAACAAGAACAACAAGAACAAGAACAACAAGAACCACAACAACATGAACAACAAGAACATCAACAACCAGAACAACAAGAACAACAAGAAGAACAAGAACAACAAGAACAACAAGAACAACAAGATCAATAAGAACAACAAGAACAACAAGAACAACAAGAACAACAAGAACAACAAGAACAACAAGAACAACAAGAACAACAAGAACAACAAGAACAACAAGAACAACAAGAACAACAAGAACAACAAGAACAACAAGAACAACAAGAACAACAAGAACAACAAGAACAACAAGAACAACAAGAACAACAAGAACAACAAGAACAACAAGAACAACAAGATCAACAAGAACAACAAGAACAACAAGAACAACAAGAACAACAAGAACAACAAGAACAACAAGAACAACAAGAACAACAAGAACAACAAGAACAACAAGAACAACAAGAACAACAAGAACAACAAGAACAACAAGAACAACAAGAACAACAAGAACAACAAGAACAACAAGAACAACAAGAACAACAAGAACAACAAGAACAACAAGAACAACAAGAACAACAAGAACAACAAGAACAACAAGAACAACAAGAACAACAAGAACAACAAGAGCAACAAGAACAACAAGAGCAACAAGAACAACAAGAACAACAAGAACAACAAGAACAACAAGAACAACAAGAACAACAAGAACAACAAGAACAACAAGAACAACAAGAACAACAAGAACAACAAGAACAACAAGAACAACAAGAACAACAAGAACATCAAGAACAACAAGAGCAACAAGAACAACAAGAAAAGCAAGAACAACAAGAACAACAAGAACAACTAGAACAACAAGAACAACAAGAGCAACAAGAACAACAAGAACAACAACAACAAGAACGACAAGAACAACAAGAACAAGAACAACATGAACAACAGGATCAACAAGAACAACAGGATCAACAAGAACAACAAGAACAACAAGAACAACAAGAACAACAACAACAAGAACAACAACAACAAGATCAACAAAAACAACAACAACATGAACAACAAGAACAACTAGAACAACAACAACAACAACAAAAACAAGAGCAACAAGAACAACAAGAACAACAACAACAAGAACGACAAGAACAACAAGAACAAGAACAACATGAACAACAGGATCAACAAGAACAACAAGAACAACAAGAACAACAACAACAAGAACAACAACAACAAGATCAACAAAAACAACAACAACATGAACAACAAGAACAACTAGAACAACAACAACAACAACAAAAACAACAAGAACATCAAGAACAGCACGAACAACAAGAACAACAAGAAGAAGAAGAACAACAACAACAAGATCAACAAGAACAACAAGAACAACAAGAACAACAAGAACAACAAGAACAACAAGAACAACAAGAACAACAAGAACAACAAGAATAACAAGAACAACAAGAACAACAAGAACAACAAGAACAACAAGAACATCAACAACCAGAACAACAAGAACAACAACAAGAACATCAACAACCAGAACAACAAGAACAACAACAAGAACAACAAGAACAACAAGAACATCAAGAACAACAAGAACAACAAGAACAACAAGAACAACAAGAACAACAAGAACATCAAGAACAACAAGAACAACAAGAACGACAAGAACAGCCGGTACAACAAGAACAACAAGAACAACCTGAACAACAAAAACAACAAGAACAACAAGAACAACAACAACAACAACAACATGAACAACAAGAACAACAAGAAGAACAAGAACAACAAGAACAACAAGAACATCAAGAACAACAAGAACAACAAGAACGACAAGAACAGCCGGTACAACAAGAACAACAAGAACAACCTGAACAACAAAAACAACAAGAACAACAAGAACAACAAGAACAACAAGAACAACAAGAACAACCTGAACAACAACAACATGAACAACAAGAACATCAACAACCAGAACAACAAGAAGAACAAAAAGAACAAGAACAACAAGAACAACAAGAACAACAAGAACAACAAGAACAACAAGAACAACAAGAACAACAAGAACAACAAGAACAACAAGAACAACAAGAACAACAAGAACAACAAGAACAACAAGAACAGCCGGTACAACAAGAACAACAAGAACAACCTGAACAACAACAACATGAACAACAAGAACATCAACAACCAGAACAGCAAGAAGAACAAAAAGAACAAGAACAACAAGAACAACAAGAACAACAAGAACAACAAGAACAACAAGAACAACAAGAACAACAAGAACAACAAGAACAACAAGAACAACAAGAACAACAAGAGCAACAAGAACAACAAGAACAACAAGAACAACAAGAACAACAAGAACAACAAGAACAACAAGAACAAGAACAACAAGAACAACAAGAACAACAAGAACAACAAGAACAACAAGAACAACAAGAACAACAAGAACAACAAGAACAACAAGAACAACAAGATCAACAACAACAACAACAAGAACAAAAAGAACAACAAGAACAATAAGAACAACAAGAACAACAAGAACAACAAGAACAACAAGAACAACAAGAACAACAAGAACAACAAGAACATCAAGAACAACAAGAGCAACAAGAACAACAAGAAAAGCAAGAACAACAAGAACAACAAGAACAACTAGAACAACAAGAACAACAAGAGCAACAAGAACAACAAGAACAACAACAACAAGAACGACAAGAACAACAAGAACAAGAACAACATGAACAACAGGATCAACAAGAACAACAAGAACAACAAGAACAACAAGAACAACAAGAACAACAAGAACAACAAGAGCAACAAGAACCACAAGAACGACAAGAACAACATCAACAAGAACAACAAAAACAACAAGAACAACAACAACAAGAACAACAAGAACAACAAGAACAACAACAACAACAAGAACAACAAGAACAACAAGAACAACAAGAACAACAAGAGCAACAAGAACAACAAGAACAACAAGATCAACAAGAACAACAAGAACAACAAGAACAACAAGAACAACAAGAACAACAACAACAACAACAAGAACAAAAAGAACAAAAAGAACAACAAGAACAACAAGAACAACAAGAACAACAAGAACAACAAGAACAACAAGAACAACAAGAACAACAAGAACAACAAGAACAACAAGAACATCAAGAGCAACAAGAACAACAAGAACAACAAGAAAAGCAAGAACAACAAGAACAACAAGAATAACAAGAACAACAAGAACAACAAGAACAACAAGAACAACAAGAACAACAAGAACAACAAGAACAACAAGAACAACAAGAACAACAAGAACAACAAGAACAACAAGAACAACAAGAACAACAAAAACAACAAGAACAACAAGAAAAACAAGAACAACAAGAACAACAAGAACAACAAGAACAACAAGAACAACAACAACAAGAACAACAAGAACAACAAGAACAGCAAGAAAAACGAGAACAACAAGAACAACAAGAACAACAAGAACATCAAGAACAACAAGAACAACAAGAGCAACAAGAACAACAAGAACAACAAGAACAACCTGAACAACAACAACAAGAACAACAACAAGAACAACAAGAACAACAACAACAAGTACAACAAGAACAACAACAACATGAACAACAAGAACATCAACAACCAGAACAACAAGAACAACAACAACAACAAAAACAGGAACAACAACAACAACATCAAGAACAACAACAAGAACAACAAGAACAAGAACAACAAGAACCACAACAACCTGAACAACAAGAACATCAACAACCAGAACAACAAGAACAACAAGAAGAACAAGAACAACAAGAACAACAAGAACAACAAGATCAATAAGAACAACAAGAACAACAAGAACAACAAGAACAACAAGAACAACAAGAACAACAAGAACAACAAGAACATCAAGAACAACAAGAACAACAAGAGCAACAAGAACAACAAGAACAACAAGAACAACCCGAACAACAACAACAAGAACAACAACAAGAACAACAAGAACAACAACAACAAGTACAACAAGAACAACAACAACATGAACAACAAGAACATCAACAACCAGAACAACAAGAACAACAACAACAACAAAAACAGGAACAACAACAACAACATCAAGAACAACAACAAGAACAACAAGAACAAGAACAACAAGAACCACAACAACATGAACAACAAGAACATCAACAACCAGAACAACAAGAACAACAAGAAGAACAAGAACAACAAGAACAACAAGAACAACAAGAACAACAAGATCAATAAGAACAACAAGAACAACAAGAACAACAAGAACAACAAGAACAACAAGAACAACAAGAACAACAAGAACAACAAGAACAACAAGAACAACAAGAACAACAAGAACAACAAGAACAACAAGAACAACAAGAACAACAAGAACAACAAGAACAACAAGAACAACAAGAACAACAAGAACAACAAGAACAACAAGAACAACAAGAACAACAAGAACAACAAGAACAACAAGAACAACAAGAACAACAAGAACAACAAGAACAACAAGAACAACAAGAACAACAAGATCAATAAGAACAACAAGAACAACAAGAACAACAAGAACAACAAGAACAACAAGAACAACAAGAACATCAAGAACAACAAGAACAACAAGAGCAACAAGAACAACAAGAACAACCTGAACAACAACAACAAGAACAACAACAAGAACAACAAGAACAACAACAACAAGTACAACAAGAACAACAACAACATGAACAACAAGAACATCAACAACCAGAACAACAAGAAGAACAACAACAACAAAAACAGGAACAACAACAACAACATCAAGAACAACAACAAGAACAACAAGAACAAGAACAACAAGAACCACAACAACATGAACAACAAGAACATCAACAACCAGAACAACAAGAACAACAAGAAGAACAAGAACAACAAGAACAACAAGAACAACAAGATCAATAAGAACAACAAGAACAACAAGAACAACAAGAACAACAAGAACAACAAGAACAACAAGAACAACAAGAACAACAAGAACAACAAGAACAACAAGAACAACAAGAACAACAAGAACAACAAGAACAACAAGAACAACAAGAACAACAAGAACAACAAGAACAACAAGAACAACAAGAACAACAAGAACAACAAGAACAACAAGAACAACAAGATCAACAAGAACAACAAGAACAACAAGAACAACAAGAACAACAAGAACAACAAGAACAACAAGAACAACAAGAACAACAAGAACAACAAGAACAACAAGAACAACAAGAACAACAAGAACAACAAGAACAACAAGAACAACAAGAACAACAAGAACAACAAGAACAACAAGAACAACAAGAACAACAAGAACAACAAGAACAACAAGAACAACAAGAACAACAAGAACAACAAGAACAACAAGAACATCAAGAACAACAAGAGCAACAAGAACAACAAGAAAAGCAAGAACAACAAGAACAACAAGAACAACTAGAACAACAAGAACAACAAGAGCAACAAGAACAACAAGAACAACAACAACAAGAACGACAAGAACAACAAGAACAAGAACAACATGAACAACAGGATCAACAAGAACAACAGGATCAACAAGAACAACAAGAACAACAAGAACAACAACAACAAGAACAACAACAACAAGATCAACAAAAACAACAACAACATGAACAACAAGAACAACTAGAACAACAACAACAACAACAAAAACAAGAGCAACAAGAACAACAAGAACAACAACAACAAGAACGACAAGAACAACAAGAACAAGAACAACATGAACAACAGGATCAACAAGAACAACAAGAACAACAAGAACAACAACAACAAGAACAACAACAACAAGATCAACAAAAACAACAACAACATGAACAACAAGAACAACTAGAACAACAACAACAACAACAAAAACAACAAGAACATCAAGAACAGCACGAACAACAAGAACAACAAGAAGAAGAAGAACAACAACAACAAGATCAACAAGAACAACAAGAACAACAAGAACAACAAGAACAACAAGAACAACAAGAACAACAAGAACAACAACAACAACAAGATCAACAACAACAACAACAAGAACAACAAGAACAACAAGAACAATAAGAAGAACAAGAACAACAAGAACAACAAGAACAACAAGAACAACAAGAACAACAAGAACATCAAGAACAACAAGAGCAACAAGAACAACAAGAACAACAAGAACAACAAGAACAACAAGAACAACAAGAACAACAAGAACCACAAGAACAACAAGAACAACAAGAACAACAAGAACAACAAGAACAACAAGAACAACAAGAACAACAAGAACAACAAGAACAACAGGAACAACAAGAACAACAAGAACAACAAGAACAACAAGAACAACAAGAACAACAGGAACAACAAGAACAACAAGAACAACAAGAACGACAAGAACAACATCAACAAGAACAACAAAAACAACAAGAACAACAACAACAAGAACAACAAGAACAACAAGAACAACAACAACAACAAGAACAACAAGAACAAAAAACAACAAAAACAGGAACAACAACAACAACAACAATAACAACAACAAGAACAACAAGAACAACAAGAACAACAAGAACAACAAGAACAACAAGAACAACAAGAACAACAAGAACAACAAGAACAACAAGAACAACAAGAACAACAAGAACAACAAGAACAACAAGAACAACAAGAACAACAAGAACAACAAGAACAACAAGAACAACAAGAACAACAAGAATAACAAGAACAACAAGAACAACAAGAACATCAACAACCAGAACAACAAGAACAACAACAAGAACATCAACAACCAGAACAACAAGAACAACAACAAGAACAACTAGAACAAGAACAACAAGAACAACAAGAACAACAAGAACATCAAGAACAACAAGAACAACAAGAACAACAAGAACAACAAGAACTACAAGAACAACAAGAACAACAAGGACGACAAGAACAGCCGGTACAACAAGAACAACAAGAACAACCTGAACAACAAGAACAACAAGAACAACAAGAACAACAAGAACAACAAGAACAACAAGAACAACAAGAACAACAAGAACAACAAGAACAACAAGAACAACAACAACAAGAACAACAAGAACAACAAGAACAACAAGAACAACAAGAACAACAAGAACAACAAGAACAACAAGAACAACAAGAACAACAACAACAAGAACAACAAGAACAACAAGAACAACAAGAACAACAAGAACAACAACAACAACAACAAGAACAACAAGTACAAAAAACAACAAAAACAGGAACAACAACAACAACAACAACAATAACAACAACAAGAACAACAAGAACAACAAGAACAATAAGAACAACAAGAACAACAAGAACAACAAGAACAACAAGAACAACAAGAACAACAAGAACAACAAGAACAACAAGAACAACAAGAACAACAAGAACAACAAGAATAACAAGAACAACAAGAACAACAAGAACAACATTTACAACAAGAACATCAACCACCAGAACAACAAGAACAACAACAAGAACATCAACAACCAGAACAACGAGAACAACAACAAGAACAACAAGAACAACAAGAACATCAAGAACAACAAGAACAACAAGAACAACAAGAACAACAAGAACATCAAGAACAACAAGAACAACAAGAACGACAAGAACAGCCGGTACAACAAGAACAACAAGAACAACCTGAACAACAAAAACAACAAGAACAACAAGAACAACAACAACAACAACAACATGAACAACAAGAACAACAAGAAGAACAAGAACAACAAGAACAACAAGAACAACAAGAACAACAAGAACAACAAGAACAACAAGAACAACAAGAACAACAAGAACAACAAGAACAACAAGAACAACAAGAACAACAAGAACAACAAGAACAACAAGAACAACAAGAACAACAAGAACAACAAGAACAACAAGAACAACAAGAACAACAAGAACAACAAGAACAGCCGGTACAACAAGAACAACAAGAACAACCTGAACAACAACAACATGAACAACAAGAACATCAACAACCAGAACAACAAGAAGAACAAAAAGAACAAGAACAACAAGAACAACAAGAACAACAAGAACAACAAGAACAACAAGAACAACAAGAACAACAAGAACAACAAGAACAACAAGAACAGCCGGTACAACAAGAACAACAAGAACAACCTGAACAACAACAACATGAACAACAAGAACATCAACAACCAGAACAGCAAGAAGAACAAAAAGAACAAGAACAACAAGAACAACAAGAACAACAAGAACAACAAGAACAACAAGAACAACAAGAACAACAAGAACAACAAGAACAACAAGAACAACAAGAGCAACAAGATCAACAAGAACAACAAGAACAACAAGAACAACAAGAACCACAAGAACAACAAGAACAACAAGAACAACAAGAACAACAAGAACAACAAGAACAACAAGAACAACAAGAACAACAAGAACAACAAGAACAACAAGAACAACAAGATCAACAACAACAACAACAAGAACAAAAAGAACAACAAGAACAATAAGAACAACAAGAACAACAAGAACAACAAGAACAACAAGAACAAGAACAACAAGAACACCAAGAACAACAAGAACAACAAGAACAACAACAACATGAACCACAAGAACATCAACAGCCAGAACAACCAGAACAACAAGAACAACAAGAGCAACAAGAGCAACAAGAGCAACATGAACAACAAGAACAACAAGAACAACAAGAACAACAAGAACAACAAGAACAACAACAACAGGAACAACAAGAACAACAAGAACAACAACAACAAGAACAACAACAACAAGATCAACAAAAACAACAACAACATGAACAACAAGAACAACTAGAACAACAACAACAACAAAAACAACAAGAACATCAAGAACAGCACGAACAACAAGAACAACAAGAAGAAGAAGAACAACAACAACAAGATCAACAAGAACAACAAGAACAACAAGAACAACAAGAACAACAAGAACAACAAGAACAACAAGAACAACAACAACAACAAGATCAACAACAACAACAACAAGAACAACAAGAACAACAAGAACAATAAGAAGAACAAGAACATCAAGAACAACAAGAACAACAAGATCAATAAGAACAACAAGAACAACAAGAACAACAAGAACAACAAGAACAACAAGAACAACAAGAACAACAAGAACAACAAGAACAACAAGAACAACAAGAACAACAAGAACAACAAGAACAACAAGAACAACAAGAACAACAAGAACAACAAGAACAACAAGAACAACAAGAACAACAAGAACAACAAGAACAACAAGAACAACAAGAACAACAAGAACAACAAGAACAACAAGGACAACAAGAACAACAAGAACAACAAGAACAACAAGAACAACAAGAACAACAAGAACAACAAGAACAACAAGAACAACAAGAACAACAAGAACAACAAGAACAACAAGAACAACAAGAACAACAAGAACAACAAGAACAACAAGAACAACAAGAACAACAAGAACAACAAGAACAACAAGAACAAGAACAACAACAAGAACAACAACAACAACAACAACAAGTACAACAAGAACAACAACAACATGAACAACAAGAACATCAACAACCAGAACAACAAGAACAACAACAACAACAAAAACAGGAACAACAACAAAAACAGGAACAACTACAACAACATCAAGAACAACAACAAGAACAACAAGAACAAGAACAACAAGAACCGCAACAACATGAACAACAAGAACATCAACAACCAGAACAACAAGAACAACAAGAAGAACAAGAACAACAAGAACAACAAGAACAACAAGAACAACAAGAACAACAAGATCAATAAGAACAACAAGAACAACAAGAACAACAAGAACAACAAGAACAACAAGAACAACAAGAACAACAAGAACAACAAGAACAACAAGAACAACAAGAACAACAAGAACAACAAGAACAACAAGAACAACAAGAACAACAAGAACAACAAGAACAACAAGAACAACAAGAACAACAAGAACAACAAGAACAGCCGGTACAACAAGAACAACAAGAACAACCTGAACAACAACAACATGAACAACAAGAACATCAACAACCAGAACAACAAGAAGAACAAAAAGAACAAGAACAACAAGAACAACAAGAACAACAAGAACAACAAGAACAACAAGAACAACAAGAACAACAAGAACAACAAGAACAACAAGAACAACAAGAACAACAAGAGCAACAAGAACAACAAGAACAACAAGAACAACAAGAACAACAAGAACAACAAGAACAACAAGTACAACAAGAACAACAACAACATGAACAACAAGAACATCAACAACCAGAACAACAAGAACAACAACAACAACAAAAACAGGAACAACAACAACAACATCAAGAACAACAACAAGAACAACAAGAACAAGAACAACAACAACAAGAACAACTAGAACAACAACAACAAAAACAACAAGAACATCAAGAACAGCACGAACAACAAGAACAACAAGAAGAAGAAGAACAACAACAACAAGATCAACAAGAACAACAAGATCAACAAGAACAACAAGAACAACAAGAACAACAAGAACAACAAGAACAACAAGAACAACAAGAACAACAAGAACAAGAACAGCAAGAACAACAACAACAAGAACTACATGAACAACAACAACAAGAACGACAAGAACATCATCAACAAGAACAACAAAAACAACAACAACATGAACAACAAGAACAACAAGAACAGCAAGAACAACAAGAACAACAAGAACAACAAGAACAAGAACAGCAAGGACAACAACAACAAGAACTACATGAACGTCAACAACAAGAATAACAAGAACAACAACAACATGTACCACAAGAACATCAACAACCAGAACAACCAGAACAACAAGAACAACAAGAGCAACAAGAGCAACAAGAGCCAGAATAGCAACAAGAACAACAAGAACAACAAGAACAACAAGAACAACAAGAACAACAAGAACAGCAAGAACAACAAGAACAACAAGAACAACAAGAACAACAAGAACAACAAGAATAAGGACAGCAAGGTCAACAACAACAAGAACTACATGAACGTCAACAACAAGAATAACAAGAACAACAACAACATGAACGACAAGAACATCAACAACCGGAACAACCAGAACAACAACAACAAGAACAACAACAACATGAACAACAAGAACATCAACAACCAGAACAACAAGAACAACAACAACAACATCAAGAACAACAACAAGAACAACAAGAACAAGAACAACAAGAACAACAACAACATGTACAACAAGAACATCAACAACCAGAACAACAAGAACAACAAGAACAACAAGAACAAGAACAACAAGAACAACAAGAACAACAAGAACAACAAGAACAACAAGAACAACAACAACATGAACCACAAGAACATCAACAGCCAGAACAACCAGAACAACAAGAACAACAAGAGCAACAAGAGCAACAAGAGCAACATGAACAACAAGAACAACAAGAACAGCAAGAACAACAAGAACAACAAGAACAACAACAACAGGAACAACAAGAACAACGAGAACAGCAAGAACAACAAGAACAAGAACAGCAAGAGCAACAACAACAAGAACTACATGAACAACAAGAACATCAACAACCAGAACAACAAGAACAACAACAACAACAAAAACAGGAACAACAACAACAACATCAAGAACAACAACAAGAACTACAAGAACAAGAACAACAACAACAAGAACAACTAGAACAACAACAACAAAAACAACAAGAACATCAAGAACAGCACGAACAACAAGAACAACAAGAAGAAGAAGAACAACAACAACAAGATCAACAAGAACAACAAGATCAACAAGAACAACAAGAACAACAAGAACAACAAGAACAACAAGAACAACAAGAACAACAAGAACAACAAGAACAAGAACAGCAAGAACAACAACAACAAGAACTACATGAACAACAACAACAAGAACGACAAGAACATCATCAACAAGAACAACAAAAACAACAACAACATGAACAACAAGAACAACAAGAACAGCAAGAACAACAAGAACAACAAGAACAACAAGAACAAGAACAGCAAGGACAACAACAACAAGAACTACATGAACGTCAACAACAAGAATAACCAGAACAACAAGAACAACAAGAGCAACAAGAGCAACAAGAGCCAGAATAGCAACAAGAACAACAAGAACAACAAGAACAACAAGAACAACAAGAACAACAAGAACAGCAAGAACAACAAGAACAACAAGAACAACAAGAACAACAAGAACAACAAGAATAAGGACAGCAAGGTCAACAACAACAAGAACTACATGAACGTCAACAACAAGAATAACAAGAACAACAACAACATGAACGACAAGAACATCAACAACCGGAACAACCAGAACAACAACAACAAGAACAACAACAACATGAACAACAAGAACATCAACAACCAGAACAACAAGAACAACAACGACAACAAAAACAGGAACAACAACAACAACATCAAGAACAACAACAAGAACAACAAGAACAAGAACAACAAGAACAACAACAACATGTACAACAAGAACATCAACAACCAGAACAACAAGAACAACAAGAACAACAAGAACAAGAACAACAAGAACAACAAGAACAACAAGAACAACAAGAACAACAAGAACAACAACAACATGAACCACAAGAACATCAACAGCCAGAACAACCAGAACAACAAGAACAACAAGAGCAACAAGAGCAACAAGAGCAACATGAACAACAAGAACAACAAGAACAGCAAGAACAACAAGAACAACAAGAACAACAACAACAGGAACAACAAGAACAACGAGAACAGCAAGAACAACAAGAACAAGAACAGCAAGAGCAACAACAACAAGAACTACATGAACAACAAGAACATCAACAACCAGAGCAACAAGAACAACAACAACAAGAACAACTAGAACAACAACAACAAGAACAACAAGAACAACAAGAACATCAAGAACAACAAGAACAACAAGAACAACAAGAACTACAAGAACAACAAGAACATCAAGAACAACAAGATCTACAAGAACAACAAGAACGACAAGAACAGCCGGTACAACAAGAACAACAAGAACAACCTGAACAACAACAACAAGAACAACAACAAGAACAACAACAAGAACAACAAGAACAACAACAACAACGACAACATGAACAACAAGAACCACTAGAACAAGAACAACAAGAACAACAAGAACAACAAGAACAACAAGAACAACAAGAACAACAAGAGCAACAAGAACAACAAGAACAACAAGATCAACAAGAACAACAAGAACAACAAGAACAACAAGAACAACAACAACAACAACAAGAACAAAAAGAACAAAAAGAACAACAAGAACAACAAGAACAACAAGAACAACAAGAACAACAAGAACAACAAGAACAACAAGAACAACAAGAACAACAAGAACAACAAGAACAACAAGAACAACAAGAACATCAAGAGCAACAAGAACAACAAGAACAACAAGAAAAGCAAGAACAACAAGAATAACAAGAACAACAAGAACAACAAGAACAACAAGAACAACAAGAACAACAAGAACAACAAGAACAACAAAAACAACAAGAACAACAAGAAAAACAAGAACAACAAGAACAACAAGAACAACAAGAACAACAAGAACAACAACAACAAGAACAACAAGAACAACAAGAACAGCAAGAAAAACAAGAACAACAAGAACAACAAGAACAACAAGAACAACAAGAACATCAAGAACAACAAGAACAACAAGAGCAACAAGAACAACAAGAACAACAAGAACAACCTGAGCAACAACAACAAGAACAACAACAAGAACAACAAGAACAACAACAACAAGTACAACAAGAACAACAACAACATGAACAACAAGAACATCAACAACCAGAACAACAAGAACAACAACAACAACAACAACAAAAACAGGAACAACAACAACAACATCAAGAACAACAACAAGAACAACAAGAACAAGAACAACAAGAACCACAACAACATGAACAACAAGAACATCAACAACCAGAACAACAAGAACAACAAGAAGAACAAGAACAACAAGAACAACAAGAACAACAAGAACAACAAGATCAATAAGAACAACAAGAACAACAAGAACAACAAGAACAACAAGAACAACAAGAACAACAAGAACAACAAGAACAACAAGAACAACAAGAACAACAAGAACAACAAGAACAACAAGAACAACAAGAACAACAAGAACAACAAGAACAACAAGAACAACAAGAACAACAAGAACAACAAGAACAACAAGAACAACAAGAACAACAAGAACAACAAGAACAACAAGAACAACAAGAACAACAAGAACCACAAGAACAACAAGAACAACAAGAACAACAACAACAAGAACAACTAGAAGAACAAGAACAACAAGAACAACAAGAACAACAAGAACAACAAGAACAACAAGAACAACAAGAACAACAAGAACAACAAGAACAACAAGAACAACAAGAACAACAAGAACAACAAGAACGACAAGAACGACAAGAACAACATCAACAAGAACAACAAAAACAACAAGAACAACAACAACAACAACAACAAGAACAACAAGAACAACAAGAACAACAAGAACAACAAGAACAACAAGAACAACAACAACAACAAGAACAACAAGAACAAAAAACAACAAAAACAGGAACAACAACAACAACAACAACAACAATAACAACAACAAGAACAACAAGAACAACAAGAACAACAAGAACAACAAGAACAACAAGAACAACAAGAACAACAAGAACAACAAGAACAACAAGAACAACAAGAATAACAAGAACAACAAGAACAACAAGAACAACAAGAACATCAACAACCAGAACATCAAGAACAACAACAAGAACATCAACAACCAGAACAACAAGAACAACAACAAGAACAACTAGAACAAGAACAACAAGAACAACAAGAACAACAAGAACATCAAGAACATCAAGAACAACAAGAACAACAAGAACGACAAGAACAACAACAAGAACAACTAGAACAAGAACAACAAGAACAACAAGAACAACAAGAACAACCTGAACAACAAGAACAACAAGAACAACAAGAACAACAAGAACAACAAGAACAACAAGAACAACAAGAACAACAAGAACAACAAGAACAACAACAACAAGAACAACAAGAACAACAAGAACAACAAGAACAACAAGAACAACAAGAACAACAAGAACAACAAGAACAACAACAACAAGAACAACAAGAACAACAAGAACAACAAGAACAACAAGAACAACAAGAACAACAACAACAACAACAAGAACAACAAGTACAAAAAACAACAAAAACAGGAACAACAACAACAACAACAACAATAACAACAACAAGAACAACAAGAACAGCAAGAACAACAAGAACAACAAGAACAACAAGAACAACAAGAACAACAAGAACAACAAGAACAACAAGAACAACAAGAATAACAAGAACAACAAGAACAACAAGAACAACAAGAACATCAACAACCAGAACAACAAGAACAACAACAAGAACAACTAGAACAAGAACAACAAGAACAACAGGAACAACAAGAACAACAAGAACATCAAGAACAACAAGAACAACAAGAACAACAAGAACAACAAGAACATCAAGAACAACAAGAACAACAAGAACGACAAGAACAGCCGGTACAACAAGAACAACAAGAACAACCTGAACAACAAGAACAACAAGAACAACAACAACAACAACAACAACAACAACATGAACAACAAGAACAACAAGAAGAACATGAACAACAAGAGGAACAAGAACAACAAGAACAACAAGAACAACAAGAACAACAAGAACAACAAGAACAACAAGAACAACAAGAACAACAAG
This sequence comes from Megalopta genalis, assembly GCF_051020955.1. Taxonomy (NCBI): domain Eukaryota; kingdom Metazoa; phylum Arthropoda; class Insecta; order Hymenoptera; family Halictidae; genus Megalopta; species Megalopta genalis. The sequence continues at coordinate 1,108,072 of NW_027476089.1, read as the reverse complement.
AACAACAAGAACAACAAGAACAACAAGAACAACAAGAACAACAAGAACAACAAGAACAACAAGAACAACAAGAACAACAAGAACAGCAAGAACAACAAGATCAACAAGAACAACAAGAACAACAAGAACAGCCGGTACAACAAGAACAACAAGAACAACCTGAACAACAACAACATGAACAACAAGAACATCAACAACCAGAACAACAAGAAGAACAAAAAGAACAAGAACAACAAGAACAACAAGAACAACAAGAACAACAAGAACAACAAGAACAACAAGAACAACAAGAACAACAAGAACAACAAGAACAACAAGAACAACAAGAACAACAAGAACAACAAGAACAACAAGAACAACAAGAATAAGGACAGCAAGGTCAACAACAACAAGAACTACATGAACGTCAACAACAAGAATAACAAGAACAACAACAACATGAACGACAAGAACATCAACAACCGGAACAACCAGAACAACAACAACAAGAACAACAAGAACAACAACAACATGAACAACAAGAACATCAACAACCAGAACAACAAGAACAACAACAACAACAAAAACAGGAACAACAACAACAACATCAAGAACAACAACAAGAACAACAAGAACAAGAACAACAAGAACAACAACAACATGTACAACAAGAACATCAACAACCAGAACAACAAGAACAACAAGAACAACAAGAATAACAAGAACAACAAGAACAACAAGAACAACAAGAACATCAACAACCAGAACATCAAGAACAACAACAAGAACATCAACAACCAGAACAACAAGAACAACAACAAGAACAACTAGAACAAGAACAACAAGAACAACAAGAACAACAAGAACATCAAGAACATCAAGAACAACAAGAACAACAAGAACGACAAGAACAACAACAAGAACAACTAGAACAAGAACAACAAGAACAACAAGAACAACAAGAAAAACAAGAACAACAACAACAAGAACAACAAGAACAACAAGAACAGCAAGAAAAACAAGAACAACAAGAACAACAAGAACAACAAGAACAACAAGAACATCAAGAACAACAAGAACAACAAGAGCAACAAGAACAACAAGAACAACAAGAACAACCTGAGCAACAACAACAAGAACAACAACAAGAACAACAAGAACAACAACAACAAGTACAACAAGAACAACAACAACATGAACAACAAGAACATCAACAACCAGAACAACAAGAACAACAACAACAACAAAAACAGGAACAACAACAACAACATCAAGAACAACAACAAGAACAACAAGAACAAGAACAACAAGAACCACAACAACATGAACAACAAGAACATCAACAACCAGAACAACAAGAACAACAAGAAGAACAAGAACAACAAGAACAACAAGAACAACAAGAACAACAAGATCAATAAGAACAACAAGAACAACAAGAACAACAAGAACAACAAGAACAACAAGAACAACAAGAACAACAAGAACAACAAGAACAACAAGAACAACAAGAACAACAAGAACAACAAGAACAACAAGAACAACAAGAACAACAAGAACAACAAGAACAACAAGAACAACAAGAACAACAAGAACAACAAGAACAACAAGAACAACAAGAACAACAAGAACAACAAGAACAACAAGAACAACAAGAACAACAAGAACCACAAGAACAACAAGAACAACAAGAACAACAACAACAAGAACAACTAGAAGAACAAGAACAACAAGAACAACAAGAACAACAAGAACAACAAGAACAACAAGAACAACAAGAACAACAAGAACAACAAGAACAACAAGAACAACAAGAACAACAAGAACGACAAGAACGACAAGAACAACATCAACAAGAACAACAAAAACAACAAGAACAACAACAACAACAACAACAAGAACAACAAGAACAACAAGAACAACAAGAACAACAAGAACAACAACAACAACAAGAACAACAAGAACAAAAAACAACAAAAACAGGAACAACAACAACAACAACAACAACAATAACAACAACAAGAACAACAAGAACAACAAGAACAACAAGAACAACAAGAACAACAAGAACAACAAGAACAACAAGAACAACAAGAACAACAAGAACAACAAGAATAACAAGAACAACAAGAACAACAAGAACAACAAGAACATCAACAACCAGAACATCAAGAACAACAACAAGAACATCAACAACCAGAACAACAAGAACAACAACAAGAACAACTAGAACAAGAACAACAAGAACAACAAGAACAACAAGAACATCAAGAACATCAAGAACAACAAGAACAACAAGAACGACAAGAACAACAACAAGAACAACTAGAACAAGAACAACAAGAACAACAAGAACAACAAGAACAACCTGAACAACAAGAACAACAAGAACAACAAGAACAACAAGAACAACAAGAACAACAAGAACAACAAGAACAACAAGAACAACAACAACAAGAACAACAAGAACAACAAGAACAACAAGAACAACAAGAACAACAAGAACAACAAGAACAACAAGAACAACAAGAACAACAACAACAAGAACAACAAGAACAACAAGAACAACAAGAACAACAAGAACAACAAGAACAACAACAACAACAACAAGAACAACAAGTACAAAAAACAACAAAAACAGGAACAACAACAACAACAACAACAATAACAACAACAAGAACAACAAGAACAGCAAGAACAACAAGAACAACAAGAACAACAAGAACAACAAGAACAACAAGAACAACAAGAACAACAAGAACAACAAGAATAACAAGAACAACAAGAACAACAAGAACAACAAGAACATCAACAACCAGAACAACAAGAACAACAACAAGAACAACTAGAACAAGAACAACAAGAACAACAGGAACAACAAGAACAACAAGAACATCAAGAACAACAAGAACAACAAGAACAACAAGAACAACAAGAACATCAAGAACAACAAGAACAACAAGAACGACAAGAACAGCCGGTACAACAAGAACAACAAGAACAACCTGAACAACAAAAACAACAAGAACAACAAGAACAACAAGAACAACAACAACAACAACAACATGAACAACAAGAACAACAAGAAGAACAAGAACAACAAGAGGAACAAGAACAACAAGAACAACAAGAACAACAAGAACAACAAGAACAACAAGAACAACAAGAACAACAAGAACAACAAGAACAACAAGAACAACAAGAACAACAAGAACAACAAGAACAACAAGAACAACAAGAACAACAAGAACAACAAGAACAGCAAGAACAACAAGATCAACAAGAACAACAAGAACAACAAGAACAGCCGGTACAACAAGAACAACAAGAACAACCTGAACAACAACAACATGAACAACAAGAACATCAACAACCAGAACAACAAGAAGAACAAAAAGAACAAGAACAACAAGAACAACAAGAACAACAAGAACAACAAGAACAACAAGAACAACAAGAACAACAAGAACAACAAGAACAACAAGAACAACAAGAACAACAAGAACAACAAGAACAACAAGAATAAGGACAGCAAGGTCAACAACAACAAGAACTACATGAACGTCAACAACAAGAATAACAAGAACAACAACAACATGAACGACAAGAACATCAACAACCGGAACAACCAGAACAACAACAACAAGAACAACAAGAACAACAACAACATGAACAACAAGAACATCAACAACCAGAACAACAAGAACAACAACAACAACAAAAACAGGAACAACAACAACAACATCAAGAACAACAACAAGAACAACAAGAACAAGAACAACAAGAACAACAACAACATGTACAACAAGAACATCAACAACCAGAACAACAAGAACAACAAGAACAACAAGAACAACAAGAACAACAAGAACAACAAGAACAACAAGAACAACAAGAACAAAAAGAACAAGAACAACAAGAACAACAAGAACAACAAGAACAACAAGAACAACAACAACATGAACCACAAGAACATCAACAGCCAGAACAACCAGAACAACAAGAACAACAAGAGCAACAAGAGCAACAAGAGCAACATGAACAACAAGAACAACAAGAACAACAAGAACAACAAGAACAACAAGAACAACAAGAACAACAAGAACAACAAGAACAACAAGAACAACAAGAACAACAAGAACAACAAGAACAACAAGAACAACAAGAACAACAAGAACAACAAGAACAACAGGAACAACAAGAACAACAAGAACATCAAGAACAGCAAGAACAACAAGAACAAGAACAACAACAACAAGAACTACATGAACAACAACAACAAGAACGACAAGAACAACATCAACAAGAACAACAAAAACAACAACAACATGAACAACAAGAACAACAAGAACAGCAAGAACAACAAGAACAACAAGAACAACAAGAACAAGAACAGCAAGGACAACAACAACAAGAACTACATGAACGTCAACAACAAGAATAACAAGAACAACAACAACATGTACCACAAGAACATCAACAACCAGAACAACCAGAACAACAAGAACAACAAGAGCAACAAGAGCCACAATAGCAACAAGAACAACAAGAACATCAAGAACAACAAGAACAACAAGAACAGCAAGAACAACAAGAACAACAAGAACAACAAGAACAACAAGAACAACAAGAACAACAAGAATAAGGACAGCAAGGTCAACAACAACAAGAACTACATGAACGGCAACAACAAGAATAACAAGAACAACAACAACATGAACGACAAGAACATCAACAACCGGAACAACCAGAACAACAACAACAAGAACAACAAGAACAACAACAACATGAACAACAAGAACATCAACAACCAGAACAACAAGAACAACAACAACAACAAAAACAGGAACAACAACAACAACATCAAGAACAACAACAAGAACAACAAGAACAAGAACAACAAGAACAACAACAACATGTACAACAAGAACATCAACAACCAGAACAACAAGAACAACAAGAACAACAAGAACAACAAGAACAACAAGAACAACAAGAACAACAAGAACAAGAACAACAAGAACAACAAGAACAACAAGAACAACAAGAACAACAACAACATGAACCACAAGAACATCAACAGCCAGAACAACCAGAACAACAAGAACAACAAGAGCAACAAGAGCAACAAGAGCAACATGAACAACAAGAACAACAAGAACAACAAGAACAACAAGAACAACAAGAACAACAAGAACAACAACAGGAACAACAAGAACAACAAGAACATCAAGAACAACAAGATCTACAAGAACAACAAGAACGACAAGAACAGCCGGTGCAACAAGAACAACAAGAATAACAAGAACAACAAGAACAACAAGAACAACAAGAACAACAAGAACAACAAGAACAACAAGAACAACAAGAACAACAAAAACAACAAGAACAACAAGAAAAACAAGAACAACAAGAACAACAAGAACAACAAGAACAACAAGAACAACAACAACAAGAACAACAAGAACAACAAGAACAGCAAGAAAAACAAGAACAACAAGAACAACAAGAACAACAAGAACAACAAGAACATCAAGAACAACAAGAACAACAAGAGCAACAAGAACAACAAGAACAACAAGAACAACCTGAGCAACAACAACAAGAACAACAACAAGAACAACAAGAACAACAACAACAAGTACAACAAGAACAACAACAACATGAACAACAAGAACATCAACAACCAGAACAACAAGAACAACAACAACAACAAAAACAGGAACAACAACAACAACATCAAGAACAACAACAAGAACAACAAGAACAAGAACAACAAGAACCACAACAACATGAACAACAAGAACATCAACAACCAGAACAACAAGAACAACAAGAAGAACAAGAACAACAAGAACAACAAGAACAACAAGAACAACAAGATCAATAAGAACAACAAGAACAACAAGAACAACAAGAACAACAAGAACAACAAGAACAACAAGAACAACAAGAACAACAAGAACAACAAGAACAACAAGAACAACAAGAACAAGAACAACAAGAACAACAAGAACAACAAGAACAACAAGAACAACAAGAACAACAAGAACAACAAGAACAACAAGAACAACAAGAACAACAAGAACAACAAGAACCACAAGAACAACAAGAACAACAAGAACAACAACAACAAGAACAACTAGAAGAACAAGAACAACAAGAACAACAAGAACAACAAGAACAACAAGAACAACAAGAACAACAAGAACAACAAGAACAACAAGAACGACAAGAACGACAAGAACAACATCAACAAGAACAACAAAAACAACAAGAACAACAACAACAACAACAACAAGAACAACAAGAACAACAAGAACAACAAGAACAACAAGAACAACAACAACAACAAGAACAACAAGAACAAAAAACAACAAAAACAGGAACAACAACAACAACAACAACAACAATAACAACAACAAGAACAACAAGAACAACAAGAACAACAAGAACAACAAGAACAACAAGAACAACAAGAACAACAAGAACAACAAGAACAACAAGAACAACAAGAACAACAAGAACAACAAGAATAACAAGAACAACAAGAACAACAAGAACAACAAGAACATCAACAACCAGAACATCAACAACCAGAACAACAAGAACAACAACAACAACAAAAACAGGAACAACAACAACAACATCAAGAACAACAACAAGAACAACAAGAACCACAACAACATGAACAACAAGAACATCAACAACCAGAACAACAAGAACAACAAGAAGAACAAGAACAACAAGAACAACAAGAACAACAAGATCAATAAGAACAACAAGAACAACAAGAACAACAAGAACAACAAGAACAACAAGAACAACAAGAACAACAAGAACAACAAGAACAACAAGAACAACAAGAACAACAAGAACAACAAGAACAACAAGAACAACAAGAACAACAAGAACAACAAGAACAACAAGAACAACAAGAACAACAAGAACAACAAGAACAACAAGAACAACAAGAACAACAAGAACAACAAGAACAACAAGAACAACAAGAACAACAAGAACAACAAGAACAACAAGAACCTCAAGAACATCAAGAACAACAAGAACAACAAGAACAAGAACAACAACAACAAGAACTACATGAACAACAACAACAAGAACGACAAGAACAACATCAACAAGAACAACAAAAACAACAACAACATGAACAACAAGAACAACAAGAACAGCAAGAACAAGAAGAACAACAAGAACAACAAGAACAAGGACAGCAAGGACAACAACAACAAGAACTACATGAACGTCAACAACAAGAATAACAAGAACAACAACAACAAGTACAACAAGAACAACAACAACATGAACAACAAGAACATCAACAACCAGAACAACAAGAACAACAACAACAACAAAAACAGGAACAACAACAACAACATCAAGAACAACAACAAGAACAACAAGAACAAGAACAACAACAACAAGAACAACTAGAACAACAACAACAAAAACAACAAGAACATCAAGAACAGCACGAACAACAAGAACAACAAGAAGAAGAAGAACAACAACAACAAGATCAACAAGAACAACAAGAACAACAAGAACAACAAGAACAACAAGAACAACAAGAACAACAAGAACAACAAGAACAAGAACAGCAAGAACAACAACAACAAGAACTACATGAACAACAACAACAAGAACGACAAGAACAACATCAACAAGAACAACAAAAACAACAACACCATGAACAACAAGAACAACAAGAACAGCAAGAACAACAAGAACAACAAGAACAACAAGAACAAGAACAGCAAGGACAACAACAACAAGAACTACATGAACGTCAACAACAAGAATAACAAGAACAACAACAACATGTACCACAAGAACATCAACAACCAGAACAACCAGAACAACAAGAACAACAAGAGCAACAAGAGCAACAAGAGCCACAAGAGCAACAAGAACAACAAGAACAACAAGAACAACAAGAACAACAAGAACAACAAGAACAACAAGAACATCAAGAACAACAAGATCAACAAGAACAACAAGAACGACAAGAACAGCCGGAACAACAAGAACAACAAGAACAACCTGAACAACAACAACAAGAACAACAACAAGAA
>NW_027476089.1:1095000-1097500 GCF_051020955.1 Megalopta genalis | reverse complement strand
AAGAACAACAAGAACAACAAGAACAACAAGAACAACAAGAACAACAAGAACAACAAGAACAACAAGAACAACAAGAACAACAAGAACAACAAGAACAACAAGAACAACAAGAACAACAAGAACAACAAGAACAACAAGATCAACAAGAACAACAAGAACAACAAGAACAACAAGAACAACAACAACAACAACAAGAACAACAACAACAACAACAACATGAACAACAAGAACCACTATAACAAGAACAACAAGAACAACAAGAACAACAAGAACAACAAGAACAACAACAACAACAACAACATGAACAACAAGAACCACTATAACAAGAACAACAAGAACAACAAGAACAACAAGAACAACAAGAACAACAAGAACAACAAGAACAACAAGAGCAACAAGAGCAACAAGAACAACAAGAACAACAAGATCAACAAGAACAACAAGAACAACAAGAACAACAAGAACAACAACAACAACAACAAGAACAAAAGGAACAAAAAGAACAACAAGAACAACAAGAACAACAAGAACAACAAGAACAACAAGAACAACAAGAACAACAAGAACAACAAGAACAACAAGAACAACAAGAACATCAAGAGCAACAAGAACAACAAGAACAACAAGAAAAGCAAGACCAACAAGAATAACAAGAACAACAAGAACAACAAGAACAACAAGAACAACAAGAACAACAAGAACAACAAAAACAACAAGAACAACAAAAACAACAAGAACAACAAGAACAACAAAAACAACAAGAACAACAAGAACAACAAGAACAACAAGAACAACAAGAACAACAAGAACAACAAGAACAACAACAACAAGAACAACAAGAACAGCAAGAACAACAAGAACAACAAGAACAACAAGAACAACAAGAACAACAAGAACAACCTGAACAACAAGAACAAGAACAACAACAAGAACAACAAGAACAACAACAACAAGTACAACAAGAACAACAACAACATGAACAACAAGAACATCAACAACCAGAACAACAAGAACAACAACAACAACAAAAACAGGAACAACAACAACAACATCAAGAACAACAACAAGAACAACAAGAACAAGAACAACAAGAACCACAACAACATGAACAACAAGAACATCAACAACCAGAACAACAAGAACAACAAGAAGAACAAGAACAACAAGAACAACAAGAACAACAAGAACAACAAGAACAACAAGAACAACAAGAACAACAAGAACAACAACAACAAGAACAACAAGAACAACAAGAACAACAAGAACAACAAGAACAACAAGAACAACAAGAACAACAAGAACAACAAGAACAACAAGAACAACAAGAACAACAAGAACAACAAGAACAACAAGAACAACAAGAACAACAAGAACAACAAGAACAACAAGAACAACAAGAACAACAAGAACAACAAGAACAACAAGAACAACAAGAACAACAAGAACAACAAGAACAACAAGAACAACAAGAACAACAAGAACAACAAGAACAACAAGAACAACAAGAACAACAAGAACAACAAGAACAACAAGAACAACAAGAACAACAAGAACAACAAGAACAACAAGAACAACAAGAACAACAAGAACAACAAGAACAACAAGAACAACAAGAACAACAAGAACAACAAGAACAACAAGAACAACAAGAACAACAAGAACAACAAGAACAACAAGAACAACAAGGACAACAAGAACAACAAGAACAACAAGAACAACAAGAACAACAAGAACAACAAGAACAACAACAACAACAAGAACAACAAGAACAGCAAGAACAACAAGAACAACAAGAACAACAAGATCAACAAGAACATCAAGAACAACAAGAACAACAAGAGCAACAAGAACAACAAGAAGAACAAGAACAACCTGAACAACAACAACAAGAACAACAACAAGAACAACAACAACAACAACAACAAGTACAACAAGAACAACAACAACATGAACAACAAGAACATCAACAACCAGAACAACAAGAACAACAACAACAACAAAAACAGGAACAACAACAACAACATCAAGAACAACAACAAGAACAACAAGAACCACAACAACATGAACAACAAGAACATCAACAACCAGAACAACAAGAACAACAAGAAGAACAAGAACAACAAGAACAACAAGAACAACAAGATCAATAAGAACAACAAGAACAACAAGAACAACAAGAACAACAAGAACAACAAGAACAACAAGAACAACAAGAACAACAAGAACAACAAGAACAACAAGAACAACAAGAACAACAAGAACAACAAGAACAACAAGAACAACAAGAACAACAAGAACAACAAGAACAACAAGAACAACAAGAACAACAAGAACAACAAGAACAACAAGAACAACAAGAACAACAAGAACAACAAGAACAACAAGAACAACAAGAACAACAAGAACAACAAGAACAACAAGAACATCAAGAACAACAAGAACAACAAGAACAAGAACAACAACAACAAGAACTACATGAACAACAACAACAAGAACGACA